>NW_009188447.1:108363-141146 GCF_000690835.1 Fulmarus glacialis | reverse complement strand
AAAAAAAAAAAAAAAACAAAAAAAAAACCCCGGAAAAAAAAAAAAAAAAAAAAAAGAAAAACCCACACCCCAAACAACATAAAACAGCTGCGGGGAAGTTGTTTTTCCCCTTGATGCAGCCTGTAGAAACTGTTTAAAAGGTATCCCTGCGGATGCGGAGTCACCGGCTGCAAACCCCACTCTCGGAGTGCCAGCGCCACCTTCTTGTCACGGAATTTAGTGGCAGGCTCTGAAAGCGGCGACCTGCGACTGCTAGCGTTTGCTTGTGTCAAAACCCGCCCGGGTTTTTGGCTGGCCCCACGGAAGCCACTCGGGTTGCACCACCGGGCTGGGGGACCCCGCACCCCCCGGCCGGACCCGCAGCACCCCCCGCGTCCAGCTCCCGCTCCCCTCGCCCGGGGCAGGCAAAGAGCGTTTTTACACAAAGAGGGCAGCTTAAATCTCATGGAAAGCCATTCAAAACTAGATTCAACACCTAAAAGGTGTATTAATCTTCCTGATGCTTTAAGACAGTCTTTCTTTTTCTGATAGGACAAATAAAGGGAGTTTTCTTCTGTTATTTTCTTTGATGCAAAGAAATGAATTTTCCCAACAACTGTTCAAAAGCAAACTGTTTCTCCCATACAAGCAATTTTTCCATAGGTAAACATTCCTACAGCAAGACTCTAAACCAAACCAAGATGTTAGTGGGTGTTAAAAAGATTTTAGTCATATTTAGGTCTGGTAGAACGTCATATTTGGGGGATACAAAGTTTTATAATCTTCCCCATTCAAAACCAGCAACTCAATGGACTGTTAAATCAGCGAGGGGAAGACTAAACCAGCCATCAGCTCCCTGGAAGAGAAGCTAAGCTCCTCGCTGACGAACCCTTCGACCCACCAAGGAGCACCACGAGGAGAGCCCGCTGGGAAACCCATCTCCTCCTCCTGTGTCGAAAGACTCATGGCTGCGGTTGGTGATTTTGTCTGTGTGAAGTGAACCAGCAACACACACAAAAAAATGACATCTCTCGAAGAATTTCAGAGACACGAAGTGTGCCAAACGGATGTCCTCAGAGCTCAAACGCTCTGGTGAGTTACAGACACAGCACAGAGCTGGCGTCAGCAGAGGGGAAGATTCTGTTTTGTTGTCCCAAAGTACATTAAATATGACGTCAAAAGACATATAGTCCTCGGGGTGTGAGAATAAGTTCTGAGCCTCTCCAGTTTACTTCTCTGAAGCAACTGTCACCAAGGGGTTCTTCTGATGCCATCTGCAATTAAAAAAAAAAAAAAAAAATCTAATTCCCTGAACCATTTTGGGTGCTTTGATCATTTAGTCCATATGCCATCAATACAATTTCACTTCAGTCACCAGATAGCACAAGTAATAGCCTACATATTTTCATACATCTCTCTTTTTTCCCCAATTTCTACCTGGGATGGATGTGCAAACAACAAGACACTAAATATTTCTGTTCTGAGTGTAACTCTAATGAGGAAACATACTCCAAAGGGAAACACACTCCAAAGATATTTTCTTTTCCAATACAGTTTTGCATCAGATGATTCGGATAAGTATTGCTGGATACTCATCCAAAAAATAAGGCTCTGAACATTTCAAGACTTGCTCTCCCCTGCAATCCTGAGGTTAGAAGCGGAATAGCAACAACTGCAAGAGGATGTGACCTTTTAATCACATCCAGGAATCTGGAGCTTGCCTGTCCTTGCTGCATGGGTTGAAGACATTCAACGAGCGAGGAAGAGAAGCAGCAGAATCAAAAGGAAGTACATGCTGAGGTTGCACATCCAAGTGTATACAGGGAAAAATATAGATTTCCCAGGGTAAATAAAGTTTGCATTGTACTTCGTAGCAGAGTTGGCTGCACATGGTGTTAAAAATCTCTCTCTCACCTATATACTGAACCCATACCATCTTCCTAAGATTCTAAGCAACTTCAGCAAAGCTGTTAGAGCTATATCTTAAGCTGCTCTTAGAACCCACTGAGATTGCAGCCAGGTTGTCAATGTTAGATTTTTTTTTTATATATAAAACTTGCATATACATACACGCACCCCTGCAACTAGTTTGAACTACAGAGGGAGGAAAAAAATGCAAATGGAAAAATAAAAAGGCAAAGATAGAGGACACTTGAAGAAACACAAAAACAACAGCTGAGAACTTGTCAAATAAAAAAAAATTAGTATTTTCAACTTTTGAAAACTCTTGAAAATGTTGATTATTGTTGTGAAATATGACTGTATTTCACATCCCCTGCCTTGATCTCAGGAACATTCAGTCCTAATACACTTAACTGCTGAAGAAGAAATATCAGTTTAAGCTCTCCAGCAAGCGTGCATGCCTGCCTTCCCTGGGACTCCTCAGCAACTGGCTGCGATACGCATTTCCCTTGCATAACACGGATTAGGAGTAGTCACAATGTGATGGCCAAGGTAAATTCATGCCGTACAACCTGGAACAGCACAGCTAGACCCGGTGTTACTTCGAAAGCAGAGCCAGCACTGATGCTACCACTGATGACTGGTGGTGCGCTGGAGGAAGGCGCTGACCTTCCTCTCTCCCGGTCCTGCTGTTCGCTGCCTGCTCACCCCGAATCGCCCTCTCCATCTCTAGGGGAGACATTCCTGGAGGCAGTTACAGTCCTGGGGAGCTCCTTCTCCCTACCTGGAGGATTGCTCTCATGGCAAAAGCTGAAGCTTGCCTCAACCCTGCCCATTTCCTGTTAAGAGCCTGTATACATACATACAGATATGCATATATATTTAATATCAATTACAGGGAAGACAGGGCAGTCTTTCAAACTTTCCATGCGTCAACATACTGTACAAACAGGAAGCGGCACTGCAGCAACAGGTCATTAAAAAGCCTGCAGACCAACCAAGAATCAGGAGAGTCATCTGAAAAATGGGGGGGGAGGGAATCAGGCCTTTTCCACCATGGTTGGCGTATCCTAAATCTCACATAGTTTCATACCTGCACAGAAGAGAGATGTGTGTTTCATGGAACTACCCAAGCAAGCAGTGTTATAAATCACGAATTTTCACACTGCCTTTTCCCATAACACCCTCCCTATCGCTTAATTGCCTCTGCTCTTTTGCTGTCTCCTCGATACACAAAAAATTTCTACAGAGGGTAGGGAGAGACGCTCAGAAAGTGGTTTTCTCTCCTTTGGTAGGAGCCTTTCCACAGCAGAGGCACCCTGAAAGCAGCAACCTGCCTTCCCCTCCTTGCAGGCTTCAATCCCTACCTCCGCCTTGAAATGACATTATAAGGAAAGTCATGACCGATTTGTTTCTCAAAAAGCTAATGTGGGATAGCCAAGATCGGCTGCCAGCTAGAGGGAATCCAAGGCGGGGGGGGAGGAACCCCACAACCAAAAAACTCTGACCCACCCAAGTTCTCGTTCATGACAAAAAGTCCTCACTATGAGATTGAAAAGCCTGGCATTTGCAGTATCACTGTGAGCACTCTCATCGAGAAAGGACCCTCATTAGTATTTCCTATCCCATTAACCAGCTGAAGGTGATATATTCTAGTTTACCAGTAACATCTGAATAGCAGATCTATTTCTTTTTTACATTTTTTTTAAAAAAGTAAAATTAAAGCCACCCTCCTTCCCCCGAGTATTCACCATTTTATAATCCACGCGGTCCCAATGCAGCATGAGTATGCACACAACCGGCTATGTTTTTTTAACATCTGCTTTTCATTTTCTTAACAGGAAACCAACACAATTTCCATGACAAAGAAGGATTCTGGTGTTATTCTCTCATTTATCTGTCATGTGTACACTTGGCAGCATTTGATCTTTATTTTCTAGACACTTAAGAAATAATCTAGGAATTATTGCTTCTTGACAATACAAACAAATAAGGCTATCTATAAATAAACCGCAGCAAGGACGGGGAGAAGATCATTTCACACCCGCAGAGGGACTGCCTTGGGGCTAGTTCTTGTTTATTTTTTGGCATCGCTGGGGATCAGGAGGTCACCCTCCGTTCTGAGCCCTTTTGTGCGAGCCTGCGCACGGGGAAGACGGGCCCTCACGCAAAGCACCTCCGAAGAAATTGGCTGACTTTTTTTCCCCCCCTTCTTGCCAGTCTCCCTGACGGGGAGCTGGGTTTTGGTGGGACCGGAGAAGGCGGGAGGTGACATCCCAGCTGGCGGCGCGGCCCCTGCCGCCCCCTCCCTGGTACCTGCAGCACTGGCAGCCAGGCTTCGCTTGTGAACCGCAGCTCAGCAGAGGGAAGAAATGGTTTTTCATGAGCTATTTAACCTTATCTCCACTCTATCAATTTCAGTTTGAAAACCCAGGAAGTGTAATATTCTTTAAATAAATTGTAGGCACAAAAAACATTGTTTGGTTTATGCTATACTCATGCAGGGCATTCTCGCTTGCGCCCACCAGATGCAGCTCAACCTTTTTTTTCTTTTTTTTTTTTTTTTTTCATTTTAAATTTTGCTGTTTGTAGCATCTCCCCATGGCTATTCTTGTTTGCCTTGGGCCTGATCCAAACAGCTATGGGAGGAAACAGCCAGGACGCTTATTGACTTCTATAAAAGTTGAATCAGGGCCATGGGCAGTAATGGATACAATCCACCGAGCCTTTTTTGAAGGCTCTGAAATTAATATCAGTCCCTTGATTTACATGTTACTAATACCACAGGTACGTTTTAAAAAGGACAACCTTTCTTTATTCCTCTCTCTTGCCTTCTTTGTGAAAACATTGCTCACTATAGAAAGATACATTTGTAAAGAAACCTTCAGATTCCAAAGATAACTTTTGTAAGGAAATCGTTTCAAGACAGAAAATTAAAGACACTAGTTAAAATTGTTCCAGTTTAATAACTTCACTGTTAAATTATGAGATTGACCCTGCAAATGCTTAATCACGGCTGGGATTTTCTTGGAAGTGAAGAGCACGAATCAGTTGAGTGCATGTTCCGAAGTCATTTATAGCCAAATGCAATTAAAATAAAATGGCATATAGCCTACGTCCCTGTGGCTGGAGGTGTCTCAGATTTCTATACAGTTAATGAAAGTTAGGAGCCTCAGCATAGAAGCTAAAGCAGCCTTTGAACAAGGAGACACAACTGACGTAAGTGTGCTCAGCATGCAGCTACTTGAAACCACCCAAGAGAAAATGCTGAATGCAAGACATTGCCCCAGATATTTACCTCTCCCGTGGTTTCTGCCCTTCATTCCTTGCTACAGCGTTTTTTTTTATTTAAAATCAGCAGCCTGGGACATCTTTTGAAAAACAAGGCAGAGTCTTTTGTGAAAGACTCAAGCAGAGGCTACCCTTTTAAATGACGTTTGGTACCACAAGCCATGTTTAATGTAATAACTCTGTGGTTGGAGCATGACCCTGGGAAGTGGGAACCTGGGATCTAGGTCTTTTTCAGCCTGGGGTTGTCCAAATACGTGAGCCATCAAAAACTGGCCAGAGAGATTAAATGCCCAAATGAGAGAACTATCCAGACATAGACCAACAATAGCTCTATTTTTATGTACAAACTTATTTATATTCATCTTACTTCAGCTCATTTCCTTATTACAAAAAGTTATTTTTGTCCCAACAGACCTGCTTGAGGTTTGCCAAACCACAACAACTGAACTTTTTTAAAGCAGAGATTTGATGCCAGAGGTGATCTAAAAAAAAATTAAAATTTAAAATTACAAGAAACCCCTCGGTTTGTAACCTCCTTAAAAATAGAGAAACAAAAGGCTTAATCAACTTGGGCCATTTAAAAAAAAAGCGTGCCTTGGCTCAAGGAATCAATCTCACCCTTCGAGGCTGAAAACAAGCAACCTCATTCAGGATTTGCATTTATATTTCAGTTAACAGAAAGAACAAAAAACCAAAACTAAACAGGAAAGAGTAGTTCTAAGTGTGGTTTTTTTTTTTCCTCTCTTCATGGCTGTTAATCACATGAGTAACCTCACTAAATTTTCTGAGTATTCCTATTAGTAAGTGCTCAATATTGTAAGGAAGCAATACATAGTTTGGCCTACAGACAGCATAGAAAAGACATCTGGATAAAAAAAAAAAATCCTTGTAAGCATATATATTAGTATTCATGCCTTTATCAGCATGTCTCTCGTGTTAAAAATACACCCAAGCAAACAGTTGGTACCATGTGGGGAGAACAGTAGAGAGACCTAAAAAGGTTAGAATGGTATGGCTAATTAGAAAAAGAAAAAACCTCTTTAACCTCTTTTGGTAATTTCTTTGCATTATTTACATATCCTTTTTATTAGTTAAAATAACATTCAGCAATTTAAATATGCCACGCAGAAAGAACTAGATAGAATCGGTGGAAAGTGACAGTATCCGAGAGGCCGTTTTCCATTTAAACACTTTTATTACTTACAGGAAATATTATATTTTTGACTGTCCACCAGGAAAATTTTCACAACATATGCAGTTTTAGGTGAATCCAAGTCACGATATTTCAGCTGTCAAGAAGCAACAATTTATTTGGGGTCAGTTCAGCAATAATTTGCCCCTGACTGAGATGCCACAATGATTCATGGAAAACTATAGATTGGATGTCTCTTTCTGCTCGTCTCCATGGGCTGGGTCCATACTAGGTTTCACCTCCAGTGACCTCCACAGTCTTTGCTTTAGCTGAATCATAAGTAGTGGACGATGGAAATCCTACAGACATAGTATATTATGGGAAATGCAGTCCAGCTGTGAAGAGTGAGCCACAGAAAGTGACTTCTAGTTAGTACTCTCCAGTCTTCAAGCTTGTTTTCCCTTCCTTCAAGCTTCACGCATCAGCCATTTTTCATCTGACTAAATGAAGTGAATTTTCGCCTATGAGTAAAATGATTAAATAACCTAACTAATGTATTTTTAAACATCTGTGCATATTGACAACTCTTCTAACCCAAGCTGTATCTTCCTCCCGTGGCTACTTTTAGTAGGTCTGTGCAAACAAGAGCACAGCAGGGGATCTTGGTTTGGGAAACAAAGATGGCACTTCACATCATTATTTCTGTCTTACACCAGCCTTACAATCTTTGTGTTCGTTGGCTTGATACAAGTGCTACTATTAACACCAATCCTGCAGTGCATTTGTCCCTTAGGATCTTGCGAGTGGGATTCCTGTTAGGGCTACTAATTGAAGGTGAAGCAAAAGGAATGAAGGATCTATTCAATTGGTTCCTCCAGGTCCCAATACTTGTGCTTTTATAGAATAGATAAATTGCACTAGGTCTACTCTAAAAAAGAGAAACTTGGAATAAAAGTGGGCCTAGAATATCATTCCATTATCCTGTCTCTGTCCACTGCCAAAAAAAGTATTACATCAGTTATTATAGGTGCATGCATGTGCACGCATTCTCCACACACATTTTGTAAATGCACCTTTATATAGGGAATGTATGAACATACGCATGTGTGTATAGAAAACCAACTCAGTTAGCATGTGGCTCACAGACAGCCTTTCCTGCCATCTAACTATGGCTATAAATGAATCATAACTCCAGCAAAAATTTCTGCTTTCAGACTCATGGAAAAATGTTATGTTATTTTTGGCTTATGTCAAAGAAAAGCAGGGTGATAAAAGAGTGGGTACAGTAAGGTCCAAGTTCACCTGCATTTTCATCTGTACTTGTCTTTTGAGATTTCTCCAGGTTCTGTTTACTTGCATAGACTCAAGAAGCACATTTTATGTTTACATTTATTCTGTTTTATCACACTGCAGATGTAAAGAATCCATTTAGGAGTGTGTATTTTATATATATTATATACATATAGTAAGTGTAATGATCTAAGATTAGGTTCTATGATCTACATAAATATTAATCAGTCAGACTACAAAAGCAGCAAGTTTGAACAAATTATATAGAAACCTTAATATTTGACTTTATTTTTGCACCATTCTTCATCCATACTCAAAGGAGGGAACTTAATCCTTAAAGAAAATCTATGTGAAAGGAAAATTACCCATCACTTTTCACTTTTCTGCCTTAAGAATTAATTCCAACAATTCACAGAAATAGCTTTCTAATCTACCCTGTCACCCGTACTCCTAACAAACAAAGATACCTCAATAGTGCTGCCATCCAGAGGAGAAGAGACATGTAAAGGGCAGACAGCCTTAATGAGATGAGAAGTCTCGCCTGCAAGATCTTTGTCCACAATGATGCTTCTTCCGAAACAAACTCAAAAGAAACTCTAGTACAATGTTTTTGTTACTGAATTATATGCCACTCCTTCATCCAGCAGTCTAGCCAGACTGCACAATTCAGAGCTGGCTCTCTCTGCCATCATTTCACAAATCCAAAATACTAAAGACAAAAGCTTGGCAAGACAGAAAAATTAGATCCAAATACTCCAGAATCTGGAGAAATAAAAATTTGAGATGTGTAGTTCGTGACATGGGCTAATGCGCTCTTCTTGCTTGTCTCAGAATACCTTGCTTTCATAAATGTGCTTCCTCCTATTCCTGCCAAAAAGTCCCAAGACAAGCACTTGTAAGTGTACTTTGTTTTCCTTTTTTTTTTTTTTTTTTTTTTTGCTACTACATGCCAGCAGTGAAATGACTGGCTTAAGTCTCAGCTGTTGTCACATCCTCCTGCAGCCCTGGCCCTCCAAACTACAGGTACTCCATCCCACCCCATGTCATGTTACTTCCCCCGCTCTCCTCCTTCCAAGAAAAGACTATTAATGTTTACAATGGATCCAGTCATTCTGTAAGCACCTGGGAGGGGTGGCAATGCAGACTCAAACCAGGTGGATCCCTTCCTGAAGTCTCTCCTGAGGTTCCTGAACATACCTCCTTAGATCCAGCCTCATGCAGGGTAACAGGGCACGTATATCCGAGGAGAGGCACTTGAGAGGCAAGCAAAGCCTGTTATCCTTGCTGCGATTGACTCTGCCTTGCACTTTCAACAGACAGTGCTCTAGATGCATTATGGTGTCTAAAAACAGTCCACAGAGGCAGCAAAAGATTTTCCCAGTATAGAAAAACATTCCAGTCATGAAAGGCTACTCTGGTGTCACCTCACTGAGCCTCTTTCTTATAGGGGCTAGGGAACAGAGGACATTACTCAAGGGTGGAATAGCATGAGAGCTGAAATATTTTCTTTCACTACAAGGTTGCTACTTGAAACAGGGCATGCACTAACTTACAATGGAGCATTTTTAGTCCTGCTGTCAGCTCAAGACTGATCGATAGAAGTTTCTCTTCTCTGAGACCCAGTTTCTTCCCCAACCTCCTTTTGAATGCTGATAAACTACAAACGCAATACTTCTACTGTAAGGTATGAGGCAGCTAAGCAGTTCATGTGAGGATGCAAAACTTCCTTAAAGTTTCAGACATCTATCTGGTCTATGAAGGCTGTTTCAGGAAAAAAAAAAAGTCATGTGTAAGACTATAATAATTAGTAATTGGTGATTATGAGACTTCAGGAGTAGAAAAGGATAAATAAACTGTGAATCACAGCTAGCACCGCCTCCCATACCCACAGACCTCTACAAACAATACATCTTCGACATCCTTTAATCATCAAATCACATACACATTTCCACGCTTTCTACCCTCCAGGTATTACTACAGCAGGGTCACTAATTTTTCAGCTTTAAACCCCAGCCTCAGCACCCACTTTTATGAGCAAAAATCAACAGGCTAGTGGCTGGCACCATGAAGTAGGTGCACAGAATCAGATGGTGCAATAACCTGATCAGCACTAACCTCCCTGCTAAGTCCTTTATGTCATAGGTAATGAGGAAGATTTGTTATGGCCTCTGGCAAAGAAGAGTGCTTTGATGAATCAACTTCAACAAAAGAGACACTGACTTAAGCAAGATATCCCTGCCTCTGTGCTAAGTTTGGGCAACACAAGTATTTCTCTCTCTCCTATGGTTAGAGTAAAAATACTTCTACACATGGGCACCATTCCTATAATCTTCAGTGGAATTTCAGTCTCCTTATCCCACAGTTGAGTTTGGTCCACAGAGTGCAAAAATAAATTTGCTCTGCCAGTTTTCAGCAGCGTACCAACCACCAACAAAAACGGTTCCTGTTAAGGATTAAATGGGAAACTTTACAGTTCCTCTCCCACACAGGTCTTCGCAGACCTTTTGAAAAAAAAAAATTGCGTAACTGCAGCTGCTTTTCCTTTAGACCAAGAACTATGTTTTCAGTTAGTGATGTTTTCACATTTGGATTGGAAAAAAGTTCAAACGGAGTTTCACTCCAGCAACTGAGTCAATATACAACATGCTCCTGCTTGTACGGGAGAAGTAAGTGTGCAAAAAGCTACACAGAGAGCTTGCAGGGGTAACGAATGTTTGCTTGTAGAATCTGCCAGGAGGCGGATGGTGGGTAACAGAGCTCACCTGCAAACTACCTTGTAGGCCAGTTGTTATCACTTTAATCTTTGGATCATGCTCTGCCCAAGGCTGAGTCCTGAGCTGCAGCACTGCCAGTACAGGAAGGCGGCACTCTCAAGTATAGTATGGCCGCAGCTTATAAAGATGTTCAATGTTTTGATAAAACTAAGCCAGCTATAGCGTTAAAGAATAATTTGACAGGGTTCTATTGGACAGTTCAGCTGGGATTGCTGCGCTGGTCGGGAATCACACCTATTTGTATGCAGACTGACACAGCTATGCTGGCAGACATCCTTAGTACAGAGCTGGCCTCAAAGGAGATGAGGACAACCAAGAGGAAAATTTAGTTCATGCTGGACAGTTTTCAAGTTTAAAGTGATTATACAGAGCAAAATCCAAAGTATTTTGTCTATTCTACTGAAGGAGCCTCAAGAGCACCGAAGGCCACGGGGGCGAGTGGCAAGACACAGTTCGCTTTCAATATAGCTAAACTCTCCCCCTACCCTGAACGTGTGCCCCTGTCCCGCTGTCTGTTGGGTGTTGCCCCTGGCCTATGCTGTTCCTTGGAGCTTGCCCAAGGACTTCCTAGGAGACTGCCAGTTGGCATGGATCAAAATCATGCCAGGAAACATGCTAACAATGAAAACAGTATGGGGCACCTGCAGAAGAGTGCTCAAGGCTACGAGCAGAAACTGTTGAGTTTCCTGGTATAGACGTAGCCTTTCCACGCACCACTGTAATAAATGAATAAACTCTACAGAGCATGTAGTTTATCTCGGAGATCTATAGGAAGTGTAGCCCACACTTGGTTCTTAGACACCTCTGCATATCAAGTAGCTCAAATGCCCGTGAGCGCTGCACTGGAATTCTAATTTCACATGATGAGTGGCCTATTTTGAGTTATTTTTCTGTTGCAGAACAGACACAGAGATAAAAGACATGAAAACAGTAGTGAATTACATGTTGTCTGAGATATCTTTATAATAATTCATTTACTTTGCAAATAATGTTTCAAACAGCCTACTGATTCAGATGCTACGAGAAATGCAATGATTCAGCTTTGCTTTCTCCACAAGAAATATTTTTCAAACATACCTGATACAAGTGATTTTTTCCTTTCATGGAGTTAATGAAATACTATATAATTATATACCCTTCACAAAGTAACACTGTTTGGGATAAAGAATTTTCAGAGCTAGAAGATCTCTTCTGTAGATGGATACAGACCTAGTGAGCAATGAGAGTGGCAGGTGGGGTGCGGATTTTCACAGAATTAGGCTGGCTGGGAAGCGGTCAGTCAACCACTCACATGCATGAAAGAGTATAACTTCAGAATTACATATAGGTCTCCACGCTCATTGCATTTAGTTCTCAGCCTCTTGTGTGGCAGCACCACCAAAATATACCAGCTACATATTGCAGCACAGAAATGTCAGTACCTGGTCACCTGCTGAGGTCATTTAACACATCACTGAAAAATCGTCACTGCCCAAGCATCAAAGCTTATAGACTGTACTCCTCTGAGCCAAAAGATTAGTCTGTGACTTAAGAGTGCAGACTGTGGATGCAGACCGTATCTCTGAAAACATAGAAACACAAAATAACTGAGACTGGGACAGATTTCTGCTTGTCTGCTTCAAGCTCTCAGTCAAAGCAGAGCCAGCTTAAGAGTTACATCAGACTAGTAAGTACCAGTAAAGTTTTAATTACCTAGCCTCCAAGGACAGGGATTTCACTGCATTTCTGAGAAACTGCTCCAGTGTTTAACCATCCTCTTAAGTCTCAATTATCCAAGAGGCTTGTTCTCTACCAAGATACATAGTTTATTAACCAACACTGTTCAAAGATGACCCTTTTACACAAGATGTTTCTACGTAATTTTTGTAGGCAATTTTTTACTGTGATAGAGTACAGAACTACTCTCTCCTTGTATTTCCACAAATAATATTTGAATCATATTAGAATGCTTTGATCTTATCAAATTGAAAGCAAGAAATAATTAGTACCAGGAAACAGTTTGCATTAGTAGTATAGGTCTGTGGACATGATACACATGAAATGTATAAGAACAGAGGTAATATGGTAAGATAGGAGAAGCAGGGGATAAAGTTAGGACAGTATATTGCCCACAGAGCCCAACCAACCATAGCAGTATACTCTTAGAATCCACTTACACTCTAAAGCTAAGTAAAATGTTTTGGCCCAGTTGTGCCCCAAAAAGACAGCAAAAATGAGATCATGCACTTGTAGTGTTGATATCAGCTTTCTTAACAAAAAGCAAACAAACAGACCCAAAAAAACCACCATTATTTGCTTTGCTTATTCATTGCAAGGATCTGAAAGCCACAAACGGTCAGATTTCAGTTGTGCAGCCACCTCTGATTTTCCAGTGTCAGAGATAAAAAAGAGAAGGGAGAACCATCAGTATGTTTTAGCAAATAGCTATACTGTGCTCCTTTTCCCATTCTACCACTAACTAGCAAGAGACTTTAACATATAAACAAGCATTAACAGGTAGATACAATGTGAAGGATCCTGATTTATAATCCCCTTTGCTGTACTGTAGCTTTTTCAGCAATTCCTGGTTATTTTAGGTAAACATAGAACAGCATACAAGCCTCTGGGGTACATCCTACCTTTTCTCCATTTTCCCCGTTGACCTTTAGCATCACTGCTGCCTTACTTTAAGTGCTAGAGCAAGAAAAGAACTGCTCGAACATGAAGAAAGAAGAACAGCCTGCAAGACATCTTCTAAAAAGTGTAATGGCTTCTCCCCAACCAACCAAGATAAGAAGCCTGATTTTTTTACACAGTTTTGCAGCTTGTATAGTCATTTACACATTTGTAAAACATTACCGGCTGATGAGGTAGCATTTTGCACCCACTTTGCACACACTTCCAGCAAGTGTAAATGACTATGCAAGGTAAAAGACATAGGAGGAGGCTGCAGCTCAGGTGATGTAAATGCTTAATTACTTATAGGACTCAAATTCAGGTGTTCCTCCTAAAGGATCACATTACTAAAAAGTTTTGATATTTAAACCCAGCATAGAAGTATCTCCAACACAGAAGATATTGAAGTACCAACCACCAGAGAAATACTTATTTAAAAGTATATTAAGACATGTTAAAATTCTTACTCCTATTAGCACGTTGCTTAGGAGTCCTAATGACTGTATATTCATCCAGTCCTCTGAGAAAGGATCCAGGACATTAAATTAAAAGAACACTAACTCAGAAAAAAAAAAAAAAAAAAACCAACCACCAAATACTTTTCTTCTGTGTTAGCAAACTGAATCAGTTCGTCAAGGGACCAGAGAAAAACCAGATGAGGCTAATGGGACTGCAAGCCTGAGCATCAGGGCAAAGAGCAGCCAAAAGGGAAAACAACAGAAGTGAGTCACCAGACCTGCTCTCTCATCAGAGCACCCCAAAGCACAGTAGAAGGTGGGGAGCCAGAAAGCAGAGCAGAAGGAAGCACTGAGGTGATGAAGCCATCACAATACCTTCATATAAGAGAGGTATTATCCCAGTTTCCAACCTGATGCTCATTTATTTATTCATAACCCCAGTGCGGAGATGCAGGTCTTTCAGTGCTAGAGTGCAGTGCCAGTTCTGTGCACTTGAATATGTCAGGTGATGCACAGAAAAACAACATCCTGAGGGATCTGAAGGTCTCAAGTGGGCATGTACAGAGCTATACGTACACTTTGCTGCCAAACATGTGGGGATCTTATTTAATATAAAAGTATAAACAATAGTATTTTTTAATATGAAAGCATTAGAAATGGGCTTACTGCACATAGTCTAAATTGCAATTTGTTCAAGTTGAGTTTTAAGATTTTAATTTGTCCGATAGCACTTCTGTGGTCAACCAGTGCTATGGCAGTTTTACCCTCTAAAGCTGGTGTTTCACCTACTGCTAGTTTACGCCTGCTCTTCAGCTGAGCGGTGACCACGGCCTGCCCCTGTCCCCGTCCCCAGCTCCTTAGCCCCACCACTGCGTCCATCGTGTCGGTGTGGCTATTTGGGTGGCTTTGTGGCGAACTTTGTGGCAGAAGGCAGAGGATGGGGTGCTACTTTTGAAAGCCATGCTACCTCATGCCCATTAAAATAAGTGTATTTGAAACTGTACCTTAAATCTCATGGAGTGATAATCCTCCAAAGCTATTCCTTGCCCACCCTATGAACCTGGTTATCCATTGCTTTTCAACCTGAGGGCTCATTTACACTAGCTCTTGGATGAAACACAGGGTTAAACAAAATATGAATGTCATCGATGTATACCCAGTTAGCATAGGTGCAAATAACCGCACTAGAAGCAAGATAACGGTCAAGCCAATTTGTTGAATTTCAGGTTTTGTTCTTTTAATTGTTACAGGCTCTGGACTGCAAACCCTCTCTAAGCAGTGGCTCTGTTTTCCTATGACGCCAGCAGGATCAGGCCCTGCTGCTGACCAGGATCATTACAAAGGACATGGGAAGTGGGGAGGAAGTTTTCTCCAGGGAAGAGTAAAAATTACCCATGGCACTGTACCAAACAGAAAGCCTACAGAGCTTCTCTGGACCAACAGTTACACAGCTGAAGCTCTTTTCAGCTGGTCTGGAGACATTTACTTTGAACTACTATTTTTAGTGTTTTATCACTTGTCCACAAAATTCACTTAGACTGAAACCTGGCACTTGAAGATATGATATAGCAGTGTGAAGGGTTTCGTCAAAATCCTTTAAAATAAAAAAGAGAAAAAAAAAAGAGAAATATAGTGTGTTTAATTTTACGCTAAACATGCACAAAGAAAAACAAACAGGCTTCCCAGTTTGAACTGCTTTCCCTCCCTTGTGCTTGTGTAACTTAAACAAGCTTTTATTTAAAACATGATATTTTCCAGACCCTTAAGACCTTTGCCTGAATTAGGCATTTCTGGAATTTCTGATTTAAAATTGAAATGTCTGAGCAGCAAATACAGCAGAATTAGAACACAAGCTCTGTGCTTTGGTAACTTTTTATTTATAGCATGTTTTATTACATGTATCAATATTAAAATCTCTCTATAAAGTTTAACTAAGGATTGAAATAATACTACAGGTAAGATTACATCCCCACTGAAGTATTCTGTTGGTTTTGGGTTATGGCAGGCTATGGCACATCACAAGACCAATGCCCCATTTTATCATTAAACAGCCAGAATATTTCTTTGGGCCACAATTCACTAACATATTTAAGTGTGTGGCTAACTTTAGTTATGCAACTAATTCCATCGGTTTCAACAGGACTATTCACTTGCTTTATGTTAGACAAGTGCTCAAACATTTTGCTGGACTTGAACTGAGCTCAGCTTTACAGAGAGCTCCTTCTTTAATTGACTGTCTGATCCACTGTATCAGGAGAATACTGGGCATCCTGAGGAATTCCTAAGGGCATGAACAGATCTTACCAAAAATGTAAGAGAAAAGAGAAAAGATAAAAACTAAGAGGCTGTCTCTTCAAGTGAGAAAAATTATATCTAACACTGATCATTTTCATTAAAATATCTTGGATTAATAACATACCACTGGCCTTAAAATTTGCGTTTCCTGGCTTTGGTGGGAGTGTGACACAAATTTAGCTTTACTTAAACACAGTCTCTTTTTTTTCTTTTTTTTTCTCCTTTCTCTCTTAATCCATTTAACATGTATTCCCTTTGGTTTCATTATGGAGCAAATTTTGAGCGAGTATAAATCCTGGGATTTTTACTACCTAATTAAAAACATGTTCCTGTTCCACACATTGATGGGAAACTCATGTCTCAAAGGGTTAATTAACAGTCTTTACACATTCTGTATTTAGCTCAGGGTACAAAGCCAAAAACATAAATAACATCTTAGACGGAAACAGGAGGTGCAGATGGTTTTTAAATTTGGTTCTTAGTGCATTTTACACTAGCCAGAAATATGTACTGCATAAAACCGAAACAATGACTCAGTAACCATACTTAATGCACAGTTATATTTAAAATGTTCTTCCCCTTTTGCAACTTCATATCTCTTACACTTATAAAATAATAATTGTAAGCTTGCTGCAGTCAGACGTCTGTAAGCAAGAAGCCTTGAGACAGGAGTGCAACAAAAATCTTGTAACTGAGAGAGACAGATGACAAGTATGAAACTACACTGTTGTGTACATAACAGATAATCATCTGACAAAACCAAAATTAAACACTGGGGTGACAACAGAAATTAGCACACTGATTTACCAGCTCTCCATTTACAACGCAAACACCCTACAAAAGAACACTAATTTGGCATTAACTTTAAATGAAGCAGAATTATTAACTGAGAATACCAGCTTAAAAGCAAAGTGAGAGAGGATCTTTCTGAGAAGCAAATGCTTAAAAAAATTCCATTACAAAAGGCATAAAATGGAACATCAGCCCACGAGTCCTGCTAGTCCGGCTCTCACTTACATAAATATTCTATTGAATCCAAATGGCAAAGGGACCTGGTAAAAGCTGACATTAATTGAGGCAGCTGAATGAGACCATTGACTGAGGGGCTGCTAATTGGGTAAAAGTGTTTGCAGGTTTGAACTCACATACAATGTGCTATGGGACAGTGGAAGTGAAGGAAGCATGAGATGAATACAGAAGACAGCCAGACCATCTCATTCCCCGTTGTTACTAGTTATTCTGTTCCAACAACGAAGTGGCCTTGGACATGTCATGACATTTGTGTCTCACTCTAATGTCTCTTAATGGGACTTAAACTTTAACTAACCTCTAAAGGTGCCATGAAAGTGAGTTAATTTTTAACAGGCATTTTGTAAGAGATCCGTTTAGTGTACGTTTACAGATTTGTGAAATGCCAATTACACATGTTCTTGGAGTAAAAATTGCAATTTAGGATTGCAATGGCCTTGGACATAAAATACACGTGTTCCTACACACCATCTACAGCTAAACTAATACTCCGCTTCGGAACTGCAGCTCCAGCTAAGTTGCCTGTCTTCCCATGTCAGAGCATCTGCCTCAAAAGGGGGCTCCAGTCCGTGGTTTCAGCATGAACAATTCCCTATAGCCTTGACTTAAAATTGAAGAGCTCAGTGGTTTTTATGGGCTGACTATAAGCTGCTGTGGTAATACTAAGGGTTCCTTGCGCAGTATGCTGATGGTTTTGGAAGCGCCCGTGTATCTATCTGCAGCCTTTAACTCCTTTAGCAAAGAGGCAACCTTGCTACCTTGGTGCCCAGTGTCTAAAAGCTAAGATCTGTAGGCCCCCGGCTCCTCACTTTAGATCCTCTCAGGAGCATGTTTGCGAACACTCTTCTGCTTCTAAATCACTTAGACATCATTGGATGTTTCGTCTAGCTAGAAAACATGGCAAATCATCTGGAATCTGACACTTAAGAGGAGGAGATTATATGGCTAGTACCTCAAACGAAAACGGGGAAATTTTGCTGCAAGACTTTATGAAGGAACGTGGTTTGCTAAGACTTCAGACCGCTGAGTAACACCTTGCAAATCAGCTCACCTAAGGAAGCCAGACTCGCTAATGGGGTGCAACTTGTGCCAAGTACTGTATGTTCCAGCATTAAAGACACGTTTGTCAACGAGAGGCATGTTTCTCTCTCTACGCAGAGTACTAGTCTCTTCTTCCTGCTTTATCCAGAAAATGATAAAAGCGTGGCAGTGTCCCCTAGCTGGAGGTGGTAGTATTCACTGAGAAAGAGCATTTTCCTACCTCTTCCAAGAGTAGGAAAGCAGTCTGACAGCACAGAGGGGGTAACATCAGCGTCCTGGATTCAGGGCTAAGGTCCAGGCCCCAGTTTCATTGCAAAAGATGAAGCAGGTGGCGTGATGAATAAGGTGTTCGGTGCCTACGCTTTTGATGTGGAGACTGGCACCGCCTCTGCCCTATGTGCGGGCTAGAGGACTACCTGATTATCATCCTTCTTTTTCCTCCTCCCACTTCTGGGTTAGGGTCAGAGCTGTCCCAGACGAAGTTCGACTCCCTGCCATCCTTGAGATGGCAAAGTTGCAGGAAATAATGCTGCAGTGCTGAAAATGCAGCAAATCATGCAAGAACTTGTAGGGGAAGGGGGATTTTATTTTAAAACAAAGCTGATTTCGCTCACACCCTCATACCCCCACCCCCACTCACAAGTGCTAAGGCTTGTTGCACATGAGTGGTCTGCCCAGCATGCAGGCACCCAGATGCTCATATCCAGGTCTCCTGTCCAGGCTTCTCTGCAGTGACACACAGGACCTGTCAACTATCAGCTCCTCCTCATGTCTTCTCTTCTTCCTCAGCTGGCGACCCTGTGCTGGTTTTGGATGACAGTGATTAATCTCTCCATCCTGTTCCACCTCTGTGAGTCATCAGGACTTACTCACTCTACTTTGTCTCCCAATTTGGGTGACTTGAAAAGCTGCACACATGTGTGCTAGGATCCTGATGACCTGCTAATCCAGCTGCCATCAGCACATGCCATTCTTATAACCCTCTCCAACTGTTTACTCATTCTGGTGTTTCTGCAACCGGATTTACCCATTTGCTCTCCAAAGATACTAACTTTAACATTTCTACTACAATTCTCCATATCCCCACCAGCTTTGGTGGGTCATTTGTAAATAGCATGTGGAACTTTTTCTCCAGCAGCCTCTGTGTAACCAAGTTGCCTGGGGCAGCAGGATGCAGCATTTTGGTTATGTAAAAGGGAAGGGGACAGGACCCCGCCTGATATTCTGGAAAACAAAGTACACCCACAAAGGATACAGCCCCAGTGAATGATGACAGCTGATGATGCTGAACATACGGGAAATGAGAAGTTAATTTGATGCACTGGGTAGAACACCACTGCATAGCCAGAACAAGTGAATATAGCCAGAAAAGATCAGCAGGCATGAGCAGGAATGAGTATGGGAAGGAAAACAGCAAGCACAGTACAGAACAGGAGTTCTTTCTATTTCAGGTTAGCCCCTGAAGAAGACAAAAGAAAGAAGGAAAGAGATACCAGGTGAAGAACAAAGTGTGGATGAAGGGAAGTCCCTTTCAAGCGGAAATATCTGTGAGCACTCTGGAGGGAAGCTGAACTTCTCACTAAGGGGAGTGCAAGTTTGAAATAGAAAAAGACTAGAAAACAATGTTTGTGGCAAACAGAAATACAAGTTACTGCATATCTTGCATATGACATTATCTCATACAATTGTTCTTGCTCAGAATACCACAATAATAGAGACAGAACCACCAGCCCAGCGCTCAGCCCAAAGGGGTGTCCAGAACAAAGACTGCTGGAGGCATTTATGTAGGCAGCCACTCATTATTTCACCTATCGTAACAAAACCCTTATTCATATTCTTGTCTGCCAGTAAATACCTTAGGGCTCCATGTGGGACCTAAGTGTGCACCTGAAATTTAAAACAAGTGTTTCTCTGAACAGTTATGGCCTTCAGCACAAGTCGAAGTCCTCTGTTGTAATGTATAGAGCAATATCCATGTTATGTGGGTCCAAAAGCTGCTGTAAGATGCGTAGAAATAGAATGCATACAGTGGGTCAAGTGTGATAGATGGTGAGAAAAGGAAAAAAGGGAAAAAAGAAAAGTGAAGTATGTCCAGAAAATATGAATGCAAGATAATGCAGCACAAAGGTAAGGAACAGAGAGTATAAAGAGAGAGAGAATAAGCAGTTCTGTCTCTTAACCCTCTGATACTAACCCTATATTCCAACTCTATTACGGCATCTCTCAAGTGTCTTGCTCAGTTTTCCCCTTATTGCTCTCCCTGCTCCCCAACCACCACTTGAGTCAAATAACTGCTTTCCGTTCCCCTCACCTAGTTAGTTTTAGGAGACTTCAGGTTTTCCCAGCCTGTTTAGCTCTCTTGAACCCATCCAACAAAAATATAGACATATTTATCCAGGATAATATAGACATTTCAGTACTAAATGCTTAATTTTAGGGTTCATTGTTGCTACCCACCAAACCTTATGCGTTTCATACTCTAATAACTGAACCATGAAAATTACAGCTAATTTTGAAGCACTGCTGGGGACGGGAGAGAGGAGGAAAAGAACCCTGGAATTACAAAATTACTAGCACACTCTGGTTAGAAAACTGATGATTTTCCACATCTTGCTTTCTACAAAGAATACATGTGAACGCAGTGACTTTTTTTCTTTAGGTGTCCACTCCGGGTTGCTGACCTTATTCATCTTGCTGCTTCTTTTCTTTTAATCCCCTTTTTTACCAGTTTGCCTTACTGCCATTTCTAGGAACATCTGACAGCCTGAGCAACAGCAAACAGAAATCTCTGTTGTGTCACAAGAGTAAAACCAATCTGTTTTCTCCAACTGATTAACCATTTTTTTCCAGACTAGGGCATGAATCCAAAAGATAGAGAGTTCTGACCCTAGACTGACTCCATCCCCATCTGTACCGAAGACACTCCATGCCTGACAGAAAGAGGAAGACCAGTTACGCAAATTGAATCTTTAAAAAAATCATCTAGATGGAAGAATAAATGCAAAAATCCAAGGTAAAAGAGAATGACCATTCTTTTACGTATGTAAGTGAGGATAAAACGGGAAGCAAATATATGGTGTTAAACATGCAAATTGCTCGTCACATGAATTCTTTAACTATTCCCTCCTTTTTTATAAAGAAAATTATTAGTCACCTCTTCCAAGAAGTGACTTTTCTGTACCTAGAAATCATAGACCAAATCCTGCTTGTATCCATCTCCCAGAATTTCCATTTCGAGGCAGAATAATAAGAGAATATATTCCTGGAATGATGGGAAATGATCTCATAGTACAGGACACTGTGCCACAACTTCTCTTTAGCTCGAGAATGTTTAACAAGCCCTGCAAATTAAGTTTTGTTGTACCAGGAATGCTTTAGTTCTGTCTTTTACTTGTTGTGCATGAAATTAGTTTCACCCTCTAAAAGTTCAAATAATCTGAAGAAAAACAACCTGGGAGTAAGTGGTAGCTCTTCTGAATCAGCAGCTCCAGTTCATGTGTTGGAACAACATCCACAGTCTCTGACCCTCTTCAGCAAATGAGTTAGGGCCAGATAATCTGAGGCTGGTCCAAAGACCAATGACATAAAAGGAAAACCTCCTTTCTATTTCAATTAGCCTTGAATCCAGCCCTCAGGCATTGAGTCCAATCCAAGTCCAAACCCAGCTTATGCTCTCTGCTCTGTCTCACCACATACTGTCTCAGCTCCAGGTAATGCAAACCTGAATGATGCAGTAGGTATTCAGCTGTTCCCCCACGCAAACATTGCAAAACATAGTGTTTGTGCATGGCTTTCTGCTGGCCTCTGTCCCCGGGTGAATTTCACCTCTATATTTATATCAGGATCAAAACCTGAACTCAATACTGCTGTAAGGAAATCATTTTTTGTTTTCTCAAATATCTGGATCTTTTAAGATTTTTGAACTGGGTTGAAAAGTGAATAAGTAACATCTGTAGAGTGATGGAAATATCACTTAAGTAAGCTTTTGGTCCAGAGTCTTGGAACTGGGTCCAAGGGAAAATAAGATTTTGTCTCTTAATCTTAAGAAAAAAAAAAAAATGGAAAAATTAACTTCAAAATGGATTGTGTTTTATTTCTTGGCTTGCCAATGGAAAAACAAACAAAAAACAGCTAGTCCATTCAAGCGCACGTTATGTACTCATTCTGAGTGGTGTGTGTGCCAAGAACATTTTCTACTATACAATTCTCTTACTATGTATAACTGTATATTACATTTTGCCTAGAAATAACCTCACAGCATCACACAGTAGAAAAACAATGGCCAAGAAAATTAACTACCCACAAATCAACATTGCTGTATGGGCTTGCAAGCCAGCACTTCAGATCATTGGGAAATCCAAGTCTATTTTTAATGTCATATTTGTCCCCCAACCATTGCTTCATCAGCACGATAAACATTATAATTTGTGGCTCCAAAAAAATAAAAGAGAAACCTACCCAGGCAAAACCATATTTATGCAACTCTATAAGCATCCAGAGTGGAACACGTGTATCCATAAATTTAAACAAAACAGTAATAAACAAACAAATGAGTTGCCTTCAGTGTTTCCATTTATGCTATGCTGTGATATTATCTTTTGGTATTTAGTGCAGCTAGAGGACACAGGAATCAAAGCTCTTTAGTTAGTTTGTAAACTCCCACTCATTGCTGTAAGCAATTTTGTTGTCTGCCCAATGTATTTATTTTTTCTATAACAAAATAGACTGTGTGAGTTGTTGAAGAATCTGTACTGCATTTCACTACTAGTATGTGTAGTGTTTACCCCAAGCTTTCCTAGTCAAGAAAAACAGGCAATATTGAGAGACAAATCTGAAACACTCTGTTGATCCAAGGTTATATGCTTCATCAGCTTAAACAACCACCAAAAATAAACCTGGTGCCTGAAGCAGCCAGAACAAGGAAATGGAGCTGATGAACGGATGGAGTATGTAATAGAAATGGCTACACAGAAACTCGGTCTAAGTGTTACCACGGTGACAAAATCACAGCAAATAAGTACGAAGACACTGAAACATTAACCTGCTTGCTGTCACCGCGATCAGCCTGTTGTCAACTGTAATCTGGTTTTGTATGGTATTCGGACTTTACACACAGACATTAGCATCCATTATCTGTGAGACTTAGTTTCTTACTGGATCAAACCTATGCTGACCATGAGCAGGTTTTATTTCCCTAGTTTAGCTTTCTAGTAGAGAAGAATTTGGCAACAGTAAGTTTTGACATTTTCTTACTTTGAACGGATGAACAGAGATGATCAAACAACTTTTCAGGAACCCCCTCAGCCAGAGAGTTCAACAAAGACACCAACGCTGCATCTCTGCCACTTCATTTCTTTTATTTAGAGACCCCAGAAAAGAGTGAACAAAACAAATATTCCTCCTCCTTGCTTCAACTTCTCTAAAATAAACTGTATCATCCTAAACTTACAACAGAGGAGCATTTCTTCAAAGTCTGAAGGGGTCTTTTTCAAGATAAAAAAAGCTTATGAAACAACGTGGAGCAGTTTCATGCAGTTACTCCCAGTGCATATATATTTGTCGCTTGCATGACAGTACACAGTCCGAGACACAACCACTGAAAGAAATGCAGACACACACATTTCTCCATCTTTCTGGTACACTCCTGTTAGCATCTCCCTCAAAGCGGTGGAAAACACGCTAGATCTGTTATTCCTCATTCCCAAACTAGGATGTTAAATATATGAAGAAGAAAAGGAACAGAGAAAGTCACAAAAAATCAACAAAGTTCATCAAATGTCCATTGGTGAACAGGAAAAATTACTTTCTAGTCTCTCTCACCCTCTTCTTGTTCCTCCCAGACCCTGATAACCCCAGCACTTTGGTCTGAAGCAAACATGGCCAACAGCTTCGGAAGTCTGGCTTTCCTTTGGGAAAGCTGGGGAGCCCCCTGCTCACCTAGTGTGCAGCATACCTGAAACAGTTCTACACCTCACCTCGGCTGAGTAAAGCTGTGCCAAGGTAACTGCTTGCTACCACCACTTTTCACCAAAAAAATGAATGGCTGTGCAGTAGGCTGTAGGGCTGCAGCACTAAGGTCTGTGTGAACAATGGCCTGATCCTGCAAGTTTCTTCTGTGAAAACAACTTCCCGAGGAGAAAAAAATTGCAAGATGATAAATAACATCCGCAGCCCCTGCCACCTTCGGCATTTTGAGCAGAGCCTAAATACTTCTGTAACAATATTCCCTTTATTTAACCTCAGCAGACACCCCCTTACTTGGCAACTCAGCGTAAGATCCTGTAGAAGAGAACAACGCTGCTGGTTTATGAGGAAAAGCAGGTAATTTGGATAACTGAGTGGCAATTTGAAGACCTCTGTCCTTTTTGAGGGAGACCGAGCTCTGGCTGGAGGCCCGGCAGGATATTGTGCGTGGCTGTGGCTGCGCCTGGTTGTTGCAGGGCAATCAGCGCACAGGGACGCGTGTGGGCTTCTGCTGCGAGCTCTGTTAAAGTTGTTATCCCCTTCCCATGGACAGGTCTCTTTTTTTTCTTGGCCTTATTTCCTCCTTCTTGCTCCCTTGGCAGCAGCATATGACAATGGTAAAGAATCAAGAAAGAAACATTATCTTTCAACGCGGAGCAAGAAGCATTGCTGGTATGAGGAAAACAGCACTTCCCATAGAGGTGGTCTGTTTCTCACCCTCCGCTTCACTGAGAGGAGCTTTTCCCTCGATCTCTCCCTGCTCCCATTCCCTCCTGACCAGCTGCCCAACATTGTTTTAAAAGTTGAAGAAACAGTGCTGGTATCTTCACAGGAGAAGGTCAGCTGTATTTCCAAATGTAGCTCATTTTTACTCAGCTTCAGATGAGAAAAAATAGTTATTTCTGAAAGCTGCTAGCACCAAACTTTCCCTGAAAAGAACTAATGTTCTATGTCAAATTTACATTCTTCACTAAGTACAAAACCACATCTAAAATACTGTATTTCTTTTAAAGGTGAGGTGAAATTGGGCTGTGCTGAGTTATTTCATGACATTGAGAAGTAAGAATAATACAAAAAAAAAAGACCTGACCACAAATTTATAGCACTTTTCTCCCAGTACATTTCTGACACATAAAAAGTGTTAAAGTTGCCAAGTCAAACACTCAGAAAGTCAGAAATGACAATATACTTGACCTTACTTTGGTCCCCCTGTGAATATATAATATGACGATTACACATTCGGGGGGCGGGGGAGGGGATTGAGTGGGTCCTTGTCTCATTTTGTGAATAGAAATGAAAAGTGCTCACAAAAAACCAATATTCAGCTGGTTGTTTTGTCTTATTTTTCAGTGTGTGATCATGGCCTTTACATGCTATACTTTATTCAAAAGCTGTTCTCAAGATAGCTTTATTAATTTCCTCAAGACTTTTTGTGTCATATTCAATACAATAGTATCTGAGTGTTTCATATGTATTAATTATCTTCACAGCATAGTTTCCATTTTGCAGCTGAAATAATGGTAGCACTTTCATTTTTTTAGTTGTGACAGCTGGGACTTAAGTTTTCATGATACTTATATGCCCAAAGTACAGGTTCTATAGCCCTCTGCTGCACCTCTAAACACAGGATCCAGAAATAAGAAACACAAAATTCTCAGTCATGTTTTATAAAGTCTGGTTTTAGTGACTTGCTTACTGTCATCTCACGGGAATTCTGGGAGAGAGAAGGGCAGGGACCATCCTTTCTCTTCCAGTAGTTCTCTGCCTCACCTGATGCAGATGACGATATAATCTTTGAATCCACATCCAAAGGCACTAGCTTTCTTGACTTCACATCCTAAGAGCAGACATACCTTTTGTGCTGAAAAATGGAGGGGACTTGTGGCTTAAAAACAAACTATATGATTAAAATGCAAATGCGTGACCCAAACTGAAATTGTACATGCAGTCTCAAACTCCACTTTCATAATTACTTGCTCCAAATTACTTGCCTCAAAAACCTTAATAATGTTCTTTTAATGTAGACTTGCACATATAGTGCATATGCATAATACTTTTAGTGGGTAGTCTTGCTGAATCTCTCAGCCTCACTATTACACTAACTTTTTTAACCAAGCATACAAGAAGGTTGAAACTGAAGTAAAATGCAGCATGGAATAAAAGGGAGAGAGGCAAAATTATATTCACTAAGGATCAAATTAATCTCTGTAAGAGGCCATTATAAGTCCAAACACAATATTAATCCCAATGTCTCCTGCTTTCAGAGTTCAAATAACATTTAATTTGTAGAAATATCTCGTCCAAATAACATTTAATTGGTAAAATATCTTGTGATGAGGGAATAAAATTTTGCATTATTTTTATTAACTAGCTACTATTTTTTAACTTTCTCTATTAATACAAAATAAAGCTTAAAATATCATATTTATTTAACACAATGTGAAATCCAGTTTCACTCCACAAAATGTACCTCTGCTAAGCCAAATGCTGTTTTTCTGACATGAGTAAGCAGCAACTGCCATTCACGGTTCATTGCCTAACCCGACTTTGTGTCCATCACAAGGAAATGTACCCTATTAGGTGAACACTGCATTTGCACACTCCCTTCAACTTAAAGAGTTCTCAGTACTACACAAATATAAATTATGCTTAGATTTCTTGTAGGATACTACTGTACTTATTTAAAGATGGATAAAGGAAAATTCTGGTGGACTCTATGGAGGTACCGTTACAGTGGTATAAACCTGACTATCTTGGACTCCAAATACAGTTACGAAAACTTATTAGAAAATTCTTCCTGGGATGAAAAGAAAGGTGCCAAGTGGTTCAAAGTTGCAGATAAGGTTTTAAGGGATTTTTCCAAGGTCTGTAATATTTAGGCAGCGCTCAACCCCTTGGGAAAGCACAGGAAGATTTCTGTCTTGGTGAGAATAAATATCTCTCAGAGCTCCTTCATATGGAATATACAATGTGGTGTCCCTGGGGGAGTCGGAGGCTGCACGCAGCTGCAGCCTGTTCCTGCAGAAGGATCCAGGAAGCCCCGTGTAGTGTCTGTTCCTCAGTGAAGACATGAGCTATATACTTGCAGGAAGTTTCTTACTGTACACAGTAACAGGCATGAACTCATACCAGAGTCTCGGATCCAAAATCCTCTGAACTGCTTAATATCCGAGCCCAGATCCAGAACTGAATGTTAAAATTTCTCCTCTCTTTGTAATTGGCTTAACAATTGTCTCTCTGCTCTTAATGCAAATACCTCTGCAATTCAATTGTTTTTAAGTTTGAAGGGCAGAACTGGAATCTGTGGCTTTAGGGGTCTCTGCAAAAGCCCGCCTACCTCTGCATACCTGACATTTCTTATGAGGATATGTTAGCTAGTTCTCTTATACTGACAGTAGAAACTAATAGTACACGAATACTAATCCTCACTACCCAGGACTTCAAGAAAAGTCTAGTTTTCCCAATGAACTAAAAAAAAATTTAAAAGCCCTAGATTTATGGGCTAAATAGAATGGCTAAATATGTATTTATTTAGCCTGACAAAATAGAAATGAAATTTTCAAACCTGACAAATTCTCTTTCAGCTGAAGCAATAGGGCCTAGGCTGCTGCCCGTATAGGGGTCATTGCTGGCATGCACAAAGCATGCTGGTGACTGACCCATTTGTTGCAGTGGTCCAGCACTTTTGTAACTATTCTCTGGGAAAAAAAACCCAAGCATGTTCCAGGCAGGAGGAAAAAGGATGAATAGCTAGTCCTTACCGCATAATCCCAAAGCAGCATTGTGAAAGAGTTAACAGCAAGAGCTGAAATTTATTTTCTTCCCATGACTTGACTAGCCCATGCCTTGGTCATGTGATATTATAAACAACATTTTTCTATCTGAAACACCAAGGCATTAGGAGCATGCTTTCTACTATTCTGAAATATTAGACTCCCCATTGACGTTGCAATATTGCAGCTGTCAAACTGTTGGGCTCTTTTTTCACCAGAGTACAGCTAACTATCAAAGACTAAACAGAATCTGCTTCTAAATCAGGAGCTTTAATATCAATAGGAACCTCTAAGCAGCTGGGAAAAGAGGACAAGATGGTTTGTTGGGGTGCATGCTGAGTGTCACACAGCACTCCAGCTACAAAACCACTGCTCAATCTGAAACGAGCTGCAGACAAAACGGGACAGACTAGGTAGGTTAGATACGACCCCACCAGACAGCCTCCCAGATCTTTACTCATTTTTAGAACCAGACTGGGACCAAATGTTCTTAAGCTCTTGGAATTTCTGAAGAAGTGTTTTTTCAATTCCACTGTCCAGCTAGGATGGGAAACAGAAGTGCTGAAAGCTACAGGAAAAATGCCGCTCCAAGCCCAGTTTTACAGTCTCAGAAAATCTGGAGAGCTTTTATAAACTTTGGATCAGTGACTGCAGCTCTTTCTGAACCAAACCTCTGAACTTTTGAAGTCTGGCCAGGATTCAGATAATTTGTTGACTTTCTCCGTGAGACAGTTAAAACACTGAATGTACATGTCTGCGCGGTTACGACCTGACAGTATGTAAACACGCAGAGACCACTCCCTTCTCACCTGGAGAAGACAGTGATATTGTCATTGGGGTCATTTTCCTATTCCTCAGGGAACAGCCAACACCACATTATATTTGAGCTCAGCAGTTAAGGCTACATATATCCATTTCCCCCACCGTTCCCTGCCAAATGGGAGTGAGCGCAATCCACCGCACAGGGGCCTTTGAGTCACTGAGCCCTGCGATATCTACTGAAATAGCAAAGGTTGGTAAAGGCTCCTTCCTGCCGGGCTGCTTGCATCAACAGGTCCTCAAAGGCTGGAACAGTTTGTCCCGGACACCCTTTGTCCTGTCCCTCTGAAGACAGGGACAGGAACACTTGACTTGAGAGGCCAAGCTCAGTGCTGTCCTCCCAGTGAGGCATGACCAACACCACATGACCATTGAATCACCACCACATGATCCCCGACTTCAGACTTGAGACACACACTGCGACTTTGAAAAATGAAACAAACAAGCAGCCTAAAACTAAGATCCAAACTTGTACCAAATATTTGCACATCAATGTTTATAAAATGCTCCACCAAGTGCTTGCCTTTTTTATTTATACACAAACAGATCGATGAAGCAGAAACAGCGAAAATAGAGAACTCAAGTAGAAATAGTTATCTGCCAAAGTGACCAAAGTGGATAAAAGTCAGTGCATATCTTTTCTTCTATTAAATCATCAAGAAATAGCTTGAATAACACTCAACAGTTGTACACTTATACTTTCTACAGTGTTCTATTATTTTAATAAAGAGGTCATTGTGCATAGAGTGTAATTACTAGCTCAGGACAAAATTAGCTATGCTGACTTAATTGATGCTATTTACTTTTGCAGTCCATTGGCAGCCAGCCATTTTCTGTGAATACCAGTTCTCCAATTAATCATGATGTTCCTTCAGTTTGCCAGAGTCTTCTGCAATGGCAGCTGCTATCTGGTAACAACTATCATGCATATCAGCAAAAGAGCAATCTCCCTCTTTAAATTTAATAATAGATTGTTTTATCACTCAAAGCAATGTCCTGAGGCGTGATATTCTGAAACCTCTTTTACTCTCATTGACTTGATCAGATTTTAGTGAAAGTCAGTCCTCTTGTTCTCTCTAGTGATGCAATACACCACACAAGAGCTATTAAAAAAAACCCCACAACCCTTGAGAATCGCTCAGGTAGTATCTATTAAAAATGGCACACATTTCTAATTAATCCATTTTGCAATTGTTCAGCAGTTTCCTGGGAAAAAAATCAGCAGACCGAAGTGTAGAAGGTGAGTAGGAAGAAGTGTAAGAAAAGTGTTGCTTTTCTGAATCCAAAAATTTCTGAGGCCCGTGCTTGTTCCTCTCAGAACACTGCTGCCGGAGTAAATGCTGCTATAGTTTTCTACAGGAAATCCTCAAACCCACTCATTCTGATGGCATGCTACGATGATCCAAGAAGACGGTATTTGCAGAACTGAAAACCAGGAAAGAGTACATAGTATTTTGCCTTTGAAGAAATCAGCTGGATGTGGGCCCTCTTTTGACTCACCTTCAGCTTTCTATGTCTGATGTCTGTTCTTGCTGGCCTGACTAAAATAATATTTGGTTATTGTTGTTGTTACTATTTCGCTGTTTAATGGCTAACAGATGTGAGCTGGTACATCCCACTTCCTGTCACTGTATATACAAAAGTAAATGTCTCTTTGTAGCTCACATACACAGAGCTGGAAGCACCACCTTCTGGAGGTCTAGTAGACAGAAAAAATGGGTTTACTTATATACATATGCACATATTAGTGTATATATATGCAAACATATACATATATATTTATTCATAGAGAAATATAAGCTGAGCAATGAATTGATCTCACAAAGAAATTTAAGAGTAAAAATGTATTTTGCAAATGCATGTGCTGATTCAGAAGCATTACTTAAGTGATATGTTTTGACCATATGTGTCCTGATCCTATTGGGAGTTATCCAACTCAGAGTTTGGGCCTGATGGAATGAGGGTGGAATAAAGATGAAGCCAATGACATTCTCTTTCCATTAGCTGGAAAAACTGGCTAAGAGGAAAAAATACACGATGCAAGCTGCATAGCCTCTGTTAAATTTGCTACGTAGAAACACATCGTGTCTCAGGCGCCAGGAAAATGACTTGCTGTAACACAGTTCCATCTGGGATTCTCTTTGCAAAAGATGCCCAGTCTAGTCCACTGGATTTTGCTAACCCCTGGTGTTTTATACACTCAATTCAATTCAATTACTACTGGAAGAGAACAAGCTTAATCTAAAAAACAATTATTAATGAATACATATGTAGCCCTCCACTAGCTTTTATATTCTTCTTAAACTTTTCTGTTAGATTACAAACACGCACACACTTTTCTGTGTTGGCTGTAAGTTAGCATATATACATACACGCACATATGCCTGTACACACATACAATCTATTATAATTGACAAAAGTTCATGATCCGTTTGAAGTTACACACAGCCTGTTTAATGCTGTCTCTATTCTAATACACCAATAAAACCAAACTGATATGAGCAAAAACCTATAGAAAAATCTGTTTTCTGAATATAACCAAACTGCTCCTCAGAGCGCTTACATCACCTTTCTGCTGGAAAGCCAGCTGAGACGGGAAGTACGATAAAGTCTGTGTTGTACACACTATTCCCCTGTGCAGTCTGAACTCCGAATTAGGCCTTGCAATGAAAATAGTGAAATAGCAAGGTACAGTTTGTAAGGCATAGAGTGTAACAGTAGGTGCAAAGAGAGGCACCTGTGTTATTAAACACCACTAACCTTTGGGGAGGGATTTGCAAAGCCACTGTACTGTTTCTGCTTACCTGCAAGTGCTCACATTGATCGCAAACCTTATTCCCGTGTTTGCTAAATTATAATTTTCCTAGTTTCTCCCCACGTAATGCAGACTTGCTAAACATCTTTGGCAATGGGGTGTCCCAACAAAACTGCTATGGGTTATGTTTCCCACTAATTAGGGCAAGGGTTGAATCCAGTGAAAGTCAGTGATTTTCTGATGAAATGATGTTACCTTGGAAATGATCACTTGTGGAAGCTACTATGTTTTGCTTAAAAACAGAAACTGTTAAACACGTTTTTTTGCAACCAATTCTAAACATTTGCAACTAGATACATCCATTACATTGCAGAAGCCTAGCTCAGCATCAATATCAAGTGTCTTGTTCCATGACCTTGAGTTAGATGGGAATTTAGAGATCTGCCAGATGTTTGGTATCTCAGCCGGAGATGCAGGGAGTTCTCCTCTCCGCTAAGGAACGAAATAGGGAACAGTGGAATTTCAAGCATTTGGCAATGTGTTTTGTTCTGTATGACACAATACTAATTGAGATAAACAGATGCACTCCAATAACATCTCTTGCCAGGTCAACTTCCAAAGACTAGTGTGAGAGAATATCCCAGTCAGCAGAACGCTTCAAGCTAATGCTTACCTCTGAGCATATGTTTAGTTTCCACTCATTTCAACAGGACTTAAGAAAAGGCTTTCTTAGTTGAGGGTTGACATAAAAAAGTGGTTAAGTATCTTTCTGAGTCAGGGCCAAAACTGGAATAAACAAATAACAATTAAAAAAATCCCATGCAATGTATAACATACTCCCATTCCACTCATGACTTGTTTAGACATATAGAAATATTGTCCAAATACGCACGCTGCATACTGGCTGCCTACTGTAACACAGGTCAAAATGTCCTGTGTAAAAAAAAAAAAAAAATTTTTGGATACCCTGCAAGTTTCCAAGGCTTATGTTACTGTGGAGGAGGTACAACGCATGGGAATTTTTTGTTATATTTTCTTTTAATGAGTCCTGTAAGCAATTGTTTCACAATATAGTCTGAAAAGCTAGAACAATTAAATGACTACAGATGTGTCAAATGATGCAGGAAAACCATGAGACACTTCCAAATGAGTAGGCGGAGGGTGTGAGGAGACCATATCCTGTAATATATGAATCTCAGATTCTTTGGCATGCAGCTTATTTTTATGGAAATGTCCCGGTAAGCCTGGAACAATCTAATGGTTTTCAAAGTATTTCAAATCAACAGCATAAAAGTGCTGTTGAGAACAATCTTTTTATGCTGAGGTGATTTTGAATTGGCCTGGGAACAGTGTAGTAAAGAATATGCAAGAGCTAAAAGGAGCAAATTACTACTGCATTCACAAGCTGTAGGTGAGAAACAATTTCATAAAGATAATAGAGTTCATTAGTGCAAGAGGCGTAGAGGAAACAGGGCTGGTTGCTTTCATCTACTTTTGCTGACTCTCAGCTTGGATCTCAGCCATGGACACAGACTGCAACAATAATAGGGTTGCTCTAAGTGATGCCATCTTCAAATGGGCCTCTGTGGAGGCTTTTCCTGCAAGTCCAGGTGGCCAAGAAGGCCA
>NW_009188447.1:56727-108345 GCF_000690835.1 Fulmarus glacialis | reverse complement strand
TAGTGTGGCCAGCAGGAGTAGGGAGGTGATCGTGCCCCTGTACTCGGTCCTGGTGAGGCCGCACCTCGAATACTGTGTTCAGTTTTGGGCCCCTCACTACAAGAAGGACACTGAGGTGCTGGAGCGTGTCCAGAGAAGGGCAACGAAGCTGGTGAAGGGTCTAGAGAACAAGTCTTATGAGGAGCGGCTGAGGGAACTGGGGCTGTTTAGCCTGGAGAAGAGGAGGCTGAGGAGAGACCTCATCGCGCTCTACAACTACCTGAAAGGAGGTTGTAGCGAGGTGGGGGTTGGTCTCTTCTCCCAAGTAACTGGCGATAGGACGAGAGGAAATGGCCTCAAGTTGCGCCAAGGGAGGTTTAGACTGGACATTAGGAAAAACTTCTTCACTGAAAGAGTGGTCAGGCCTTGGAACAGGCTGCCCAGGGAAGTGGTAGAGTCACCATCCCTGGAAGTATTTAAAAGACGTGTAGATGAGGCACTTAGGGACATGGTTTAGTGGGCATGATGGTGTTGGGTTGACGGTTGGACTTGATGATCTTAGAGGTCTTTTCCAACCTTAATGATTCTATATTTAATATTCTATTCTAAGTCGTTACATGGGAGCCACATTTGTCACTTCGTCTTCTGAGTCTCCTAGTGAATGATTATGTGAGGACCAGTTCCAGCCCTTTTCTCTCCCATTTATATCTGAAGGAAAGCAGGTCTTGTAACTGTGATTGTGTGGCCCAATCAAAGTCCTAACTTGGACTGAGCCACCCTTGATAACACCGGTGGGAGGAGAAAAAGCAGAGCTCTTTTAGCAGCGAAAATCAGATGGTAGGTTCCTTCGCGCAATGAGGCCCACACGAAACTGTGTGCCAACACTACCTGACCACTAAGCCAAACACTGTTGGATGTGGTAATGACTCTATGTGTGAGCAGAAGAGGGAAATGGGTGGGCGGGCAGGGAAATGACAAAGCTCCCTGCAGGAAGCATCAGATTTCAAATCATGGAGCCTTTCGAGGGACAAGTTTCTCTGCCTGATGCTATTCTTTTGCCTCGTGCATAAAAAAGATGCATCAAGGCTGCAAAATCCCAAACATGGCTTACTCTTCTCTACAGCTATATGGGTTTTCCACAAAAGAAATAATTTAGTAGTCTTTGTTTTAAAACAACAACAACAACAACAAAACCCAATCCCCACAAACTCCAATCACTAAAAATAAACTAAGGTTAGTTTGAAATTAGCTCTCATGTTCTACTGAAGGTTTAGGGAAAACTGTCAGGGAAAATCAAACATGTGAAGAGTTGATCTTAGGTGAGCATTTTTCCCAGCAGCCCATAGTCAGAGGGTCCCTGGATGAATAATGCTGCAGATCGTTATGATATACCACTGTGAGAGGAGAAGTTACATGCCTGAGCTTCTGAGCTTTTGTGCATTAGCACCGGACCTTCAAAGAGAAAGAATGTCTTGCCAAAAATACTTGGAGACCAATACTTAGTGCCTGAAGAATAAGCCTCCACTACTTCAAATATTTTTTTTTTCAATATGTCCCCTTCCTCCCTTTTTTTGAGAATGTAATTAGATATTCTAGAAGTCTGTGTGGACATTAAAAGCTTTTATATAAAACTCTCTAACAAAATAGGCATATGTACATAAACAGATGCAACCTCGAAGTTAAGTGACATACAGCAAATTTGTATGATTAATTTGTTTTACGCTCTGTGAAAAAAGTCTGTTTAGAAAAGTGTTATATAAAATTGTGTTGTACACAATTGTCAGCAGATACTAATTATTGTAATATCTGTGAGTATATAACGGGAAGAAGTCATCAGGTCATAGGAGAAAACCCATTTTATTTAGCCTTGTAGACATCTCGTCTACATAGTAACGTCACATAGTCATCATAGTAACGTCACTGTTCATAGGGATCAAGTAATAAGGGGAATTTCTGCCATTGTTTGTTTGGGATTGTAAAGAGGTCTCTGGAAAATTTCTTCTGCTATCCAGCTAAATACAAAGGAAGGGGTCTCTTCCCTCCCCCTGTCCAGCAGCAGTGTCCTATTGGAGAACCTGAACCTCATCAGGAAGTCGCAGCGAATTCTGTAATAATGTCACCAAAAGAGCCATTCTCATCAGCAAGTAAAGAAAAGGGAGAGATCACATCCAAAATGCAGGACAAAGTATGGCACTACAACAGATAGAAGAACTATCAAGAACAACCTAGTTACCATGCCATTACTTTATAAATATTTCAAACACTTGCAGTGGAAATTAAATTGTTCAAGTTTTACATGATCATTTCCATGACACTGACAGCAGCTAATGAAGACTAGATTCCCAATACAATGACCCATTACACAGTCCATTTTCTGACTTACTCACAAACTTGTAATGCAAACGAGACCTAAACTCTGACTTCAGCTTTTCTTCCACCTTTTGAGAACTGGGGCTTTATCTGAATCTATTTTCCAGTTCAGAGAAACCAATGTAGCAGATAATCATCAAAAAGAAATTAGGTTTTCAGTGTTTTATAACACAAATGGTAAGATGGCACTTGCTTTCAGCATAACATTTTCATTATTATAAAATATAAAACTAACTCTATAAATGTTTTTCCTTATTATCCACCTGTCTTTGGTGGAGCATGATGAATTAGTTGAGAGTATTTTTCTTTAAAACATTAACGGATAATTCCTTTTTGATTTGCTCAACTCTAAATGTAACTGAGGACATTATAATGTAAACAGATGTACATGTATTATATGAAATATCATGCATAAACACTAGCAGAATCAATTTTAAACTTGTGGTACTTTAAGTAGAAAATTTTTTTCATTACAGAAAACCTCATAATTTATATATTAGTTACACTGCCATCTTAAACACAGCCATACACCTTCCATCCAGCCTCACTCAACTCAGTGGAAATGTTTTCCTCAGCTATGAAGAACTTTGGATCAAAGACCAACAGATTCGCCCACACGCTGCACCAAAAGAAAGGCTGAGGTCTGGGAAAAGCTGGAAATGAGTAAAACCTGTAGCAGAAAGGTTTCCAGGTACAACCCTCTGCTATTAGCTGCTTTCAGATGACATCTCCCTGGCCTACCAGTACACACAACAACCTACATATCACTGTTCTGCATTTACAAGTTGTAATGCTTTTCATTCAAAAGAATCCAAAAGCACTTCACAAATTTAGAGCTAGTCTTGGAGTAATTTTATATACATGATCATCCCTTGGACTACTCCTGTCTTTATAGAACTGAAATGAAAAGTTTATGAGCTGTGTATATGTTTCTGACTTACAGCAGAAGCGTTGTCTTCCCTGAAAAACTTCAGGGAATGCAGAAACCCTGTAAAGCTGCTTAGAGCAGCATCACAACTACTTTATATGTACTATATTTTCAATAGACTATCTCAAATCTTTTTACACCTTCCCTATGGAAAATAGAGGCAGAGAAGGAAAAAAGCTGCCCAGGATCACCAAGCAGGCCAGCAGCTTGCTCGACCTGATGGGAAAAGAAAAGAAGAGCTTGAAAAACAGGATCTCACTTCTGGCTGAGCCTTTAAGCCAGGCTGAGCCTGGTCCAGCCTGTGTGGAGAGGATGCCCTTGGGTCTGCCTGTAGCCGGGATCCTCTCTCCACAGGAGAGGGCTCTGGGAGGCACCTCCGTGCTGCGTAGAGCGGCCCAAGGTGCCTGCAACCCTGTACATGAATTTGACCCAAATCTTTTGTGCAGGTTTATTCCCCTTGAGTTAAAGGAAAGGTATTCTAACGCTTAAGCTTATGTTACCCATGGCTGCTACATTGTCACTTCTGTGGGTGACGAGATAGACCAATTCTCAGTATCTATTCCCTTCTGTTCATTCCCTGCCACGCTGCCGCCTTCTGTGCTATTGCCTTCTGACAGCTGCTGCTGCTGTTACTGCTAATTCCTACTCAGCTGAGCTACCAGCTGAAAAGAAACTTTGCCAGCTTTGCTCTTCAGTGAGTCCCTTACACCACTATCAACTGGCTGTCATATGGCTGAAATAAAATTTAGAAACTTCAGCACGGAATGAATCATATTTACATCTAGAACTAAGACACTATAAACATTTCATCCCTCAGAGGACAACGTTTCAAGGCTCTTTCCTACATTTCAGAGTTACCAAAACTTATATTTTATAATGAAAAATTGGGAGGAAAATACTGAGTAAACTGTAAGCAAAAATAAAGTCCTTTCTCAAAATTTTCAGCAGCCATGAGAAGCAAACCCTACAATCTCATGAATGAAAGTGATGTTTCTTGTGTCCAGGGAATCTACACATGGAGTTTCTCTGTTGGTTCAGAAAGTAACTGGCTCCAAGCTAAATTAAACAGAAATTACCACACTGAAGCAGGTCATAAAATAGTGAGCATTTTAATGAGAAACTTGGAAAGAAAGGTCAAAGATTTTTTTCTTTTTCATCTATCATAAAAGTTCCATAGTTTTTGCATTTGTCATAAAAGCTCTCTTTTTCAGAGAAAAGCAGAGAATATGTTTTTGGAGAGAAGGGCCATTATCTGTTCAGGTAATTAAATTAAGAAAAACTAAACTTTCCTTTAAAAATTTAACATTTTACTGGGGAAAAAAGTGAAAGAGGACAGACCTTTTTAGTTGAAAATGTCTTGAAATAAGAATTTCAGTCTGCTTTCCTATGAGGAGTATAGCACACTTGGATTAAGGCTGTATAGCAGATGTATGATACGAAAATATTTTTGAAAGCATAACACAGACCTCATAAGATAGACACTTTGGTTTGTAGGAAAAATGCCTAGACTTTACATTGGAAAACAAAAGTCAGCATATGTCCATGCCATTGCCAGATTTGCTCAGTCTTGCAAGTGCGGGGCAACAGTCTTCCAAAACTGATCTCAGTTTTGTATAGTATATAAAAAAACACAATATAATATGTATGTTTGTTCATTTCCTATCTGACTTCACTTCATCAGTCAGCCAGCTTGACTTCAGATGAAACTTTTGATTCTTTTTCTTTCTTAACCACAAGGACTTCATGGATCTGTAATTAAAAATGTATTTTCCTGGCTATGCTATACAAAATATGTTAAGTATTTGACCAGATGCTGAAGACCAGCCATTTTGATCAAGGAGATGGAGAAATTTCATTAACAAAATATGACAGTATTGGAATCTTTGGGAAGTCACAGTATCCATGTTATAATTTATACAGGAGAAGGGTTGTAAGTCTAGCTCCTTAATATATTTAACAAATTAGCAGACATTTGAGAAGAGAACTCACTGCCTTTTCTTTTGTTTTGTTTTACTCAAATTTTATATTGAGTTATTCTGTGTCATTACTTGAAGAAGATTTATTTGCATTCAGTCTGATCAAGTTCTATGTTTCAGGGAAGAGTTGTTCACTTACTTTTTTAAATTTTATGCCTGGACATATAAGCCATGCACCAATAAAGGAGGATTTCATTGTAAAATTTTATGCCCTAAGCCAGGAATCAGTAATGCATAGAAGAGAAAAACTCTCAAGAATACTTATCAACTGAGATTCATAGGATCTAATTATTCATATTTTGCTAATATTAATTTAAACTTTGCACCTAAGTCACACCCATGTTCCCTCTTTTCCCCCAAAAAAGGGTTTACAAAGTCCAAGATTTTCTAAGGTAAAAGTTTGAATATTTTGCCATGAAAAACAAATGGGCAAATAACTATAAAAGCTCATGTCTTGAGCAATAATGTCAGTTTAAGAAAGTTCATGAATACTGAACACACTAATGATTTAGTTTTGATCTTCATTTTTTACTTGGATGATGAAATTAGAAGATTTCAGTGAAGGGTTGATAATTGCAATCAATACATAAATACTACTTGAAAAAACACTTAAAGCCAACACTGTCTTTTAAAATGTGTTTCCAAATAACTGGACTATTATGGGCTTTAAATCAGTATACCTGATACACATTTGGGCTCAATTAGGGCTACACAACTTAACCTTAAAGAATAGTTATTTTTTTAAAAATGCTAGATAAACAAGGTCCAGCTAAATATTCTGAAATCTGGAATTATTTTTGCCTCTTTCTCCTTTTTGTGTACTTCTGTAACCAGAAACATCAAAATATTTGGGCCAGTCCCATGGTAGTTCCTCAGGCACAAGTCTTGTTGACTTAGACTTTTGCTGGAGTAAGGAACTTAGGGCTGTTCCCATGCTACAGTGCGTGGTGTTTTCTCAGGGGTACTGAATATAGCTGTTAAAATTTTTCTTGTTGTTCCCATAAACACTAGCTGAAAAATAAAGTTTTCTAATATTCTATTAATTAAATGTATACTAAGATTATTTCTGAATGAAATTATGAAGAAGATCAACTTAGCATTGGGGAAGATACAAAGCAGTTCAAGGTAAAAGAGAAAAGATTATTGTCACAACACTGCCTGAGGAAGAAGTCTGAGGTTGAACAGAGTTTATTTTAGAATAAAAAAACCCCAGAAATTAAATCCTCCAGAGATTAGAAGTGGCATTCAGAGTCTTCCACATTAAGGTCACCAGTTCAAATCCAGTGTAGGTCACTTACCAAGTGGTCATTACCAAGCCATGGTTGGTCAATGAGCTGGTGATCTCATGGACAGGAATCCACACCACTAAAACCTCTGCCACAATTGGCACCTTTACTGGATATTTCACTAAAGAAACCAAGGACTGAGTTGAGCACAGAGACAGAACAATCCTTTCACCATAAGAGGTGATGCCTCAAAAAACAGGTTAGTAGGATTTACGGTAAGCTTGTCTTAGCTGAAAGTTACTGTTCACATTCGTAACCAATAATCAAGACAGAAAATATCTGGGTCAGATTTCTTCTGACCTGTTTTAGTGTTGTGATGCCCAAATAAATGCTAGATAAACAAGTTATTCCCGACTCTTTCATCAGGGTAGTGATTTCTGTATTACTTCAAGAGAAGAAGACCACATAATTATCCCCATATGGAACCCATTTCTCCCTCTCTCCAAATGATAATTTTAGATATTGATTTCATTGCCAGGAAGAATATTCAGTTCGCAAATAGATGAAAATAGGTTTTCTAATAATACTTGACTTTTCATATTTTCATACACAAAAGGATGCTCCAAACATTCATAGGGCCTTTCAGAATGTGTGCAAAGCAAGTGAAATGAAAATACCAGGGCTTCACATGGTTTATGATTCTGAGACAACGAAATGCACAGCAGAATTCACTTCTCCTCACAGCGCTCTATTTTAGAGCACCAGCTTAGTTCGGCAATTTACCGTACATTTGTGAAGATACAGACATGAAAGTATAAATTCCTAACTGACTCTTCAGACTCTGGAAAGCCTGTAATGAGAGGTATGAATAGCTCTGATCAAGTTCACACACACTGCAGATCCCATTGCTGTACAGCCCAAGAAAAAAAGCTTTTTTTTTTCAGTTTCAGTAGGAAAAAAGGCATCTTACAGAAGTTAGAGGGTCAGTATTTGTTTCTGGGTCACACCAACAGTTAGGGCCTTGTTAGTACATAAAAATACAAGCGGCGGTACTGATTCAGACCAAGTATCTAGTTAATCAAATATTCTGTAGTCATAACTGGACATGTAAGAAAGCATAGTAGAGTAAGCGTAGCGGCTGCTTCCTCTCCTCATACTCTTGCACCCTGCAGCTGCTTTCAACTTGGCAGATTTTCTGAGCTTGTTAGGATTTAATCTATTCAGGAACCCTGGGGGCCCTCTGTTTCAAATATTTGTGCAGTCTTCCCTTGAACCTGCATATATTTCTTATATCCGCAGTGTCCTATGGCGTTCCATAGGACAACCACTCGTTTATGAAGAGTTCTCTCCTTCAGGTGAATTACCTACTTTTGATTTGAACTGGGCTCCTACGAGCTTCATTTGTTAGCCCTCAGTTTTCACACTGGAGAAAACCGTGATCAGTTTTGATCACTACCAAATCTCCTCATGCCGTTCATGATCTCGCAGACCTCTTTTGTATCCTTCCTGAGGGTGGAGGAGCCCTAGTCTTCTCAATCACTCTTCCTATGCAAGCTGCTTCGTACCTCTGGTCATCCCTGCTTCTCTTCTCTGTGCCTTCTCGAATTCTAATATAATCTTTTTCAGATAGGGAGACTAGAACTACACACATCATTCAGGTTGTGAATGAACTGTGCATAATGATGTTTTCCATTTTGTTCTTTTTTTCCATTCTTAAAAGAGCCTAACATTTTGTTTGTTTGCTAAACTGCTACTAAGCACTGAGCTGATGTTTTGCTCTCCATCACCAGGGTCTCACTCCTGAGCAGTCACAGTCAGTTCAGAGCCCACTATTTTATCTATGTATCTAAAAATGAATTTTATTGTGGACCGTGCTACCTCACTGGAGCCAGTCAGGCAAGAAGCCACAGCTTTAGGCCAGTTTGAACACACAGAGAAATAGGAAAGCTAAAACTGCAATTTAGAACTGTATTGCTAACAAAATAAAACCAGCGGCAAGAGAGCTGGAAAGATACATTTTTCTGGCTGACTGCAGTCCTTTATTCTGCCTGTCAGCAGTGATTCTGGAGCAATGATGACTCTGAGCTTGGCCATACAGGAGACATCGTAAGTGCTGCACTGGGACTTTAATGTCTATGGAAAAAAAGTAATTCCAGAGTTGTACATCCAAGAACGTTTTCAGTTATGCATTACAGTTGTGCTTGTCCATTTGCATGACAGATAACAGGAAATAAGGACTTCTCATTATCTTCCATAGTTGACAATAATGAAGAAATTACTGCACTTCACTGTGCAGTACAAACTAACAGTCACTATTACTGGCACTGGTAAGGAGAAGGAGTATGAAGGCTGAAAGATGAAGCACTTGTCTAAAGTTCCCAAGAAATTCAGCCTGAGTCTGGGACTTAGGAAAGCCATACTGACATTTCTGTGAAGAAAGCTTTTGTAGCAGCTGGGGAGTTTTGGCAGATTAAAGATCTTAAAGATCAACTGAGATTTATTGAAACTTGAAATAGTATACCTGTAAGTCTTTTAGGAGTTGGCTATTTTGGCTATTACGATATTTCTATTAAATTCTATTTGAGTGGAAGGACGGTCTTGTTTCTAAGGCCCTTGATTGGCTTTCAGAAAAAAATAAGTTAACATTCAAATTCATTTGGTGTGATCTGGGGCCAGTTATTCAAATTCATTATTCCTCAGCTTTAAATGTGATTTAGGGACAATAAAAAGACTTTTCTTGTTTATGTGTGGGTTTGTCTCACAATATGTGACTGATTGCATTCCAGTTTTTCTAGCAAAAGTTTGCCCATAGAGCTTGCATTTCATAATTATGGTCTTAGTTGTCATCTTTTCAGCTTGATTTCTCTTTCTACTCATTTCTACACTGCCAAGTACACAGAGTCTCAGTTTCTGTGCACGAGTACCACATGTGGCTAGTTTTAAGTGTTCTCTTCCTGTAATGTTGGAATGACTACAAAAACTGCCTTTTCATTTCTTGTCTATGCCTTCAGTAGACTGCCATGGATGCCTCCTCAAAGCCAAAATGGATGCCAGATTAAGACTGAGGTTTAATCCACAAAATAAACAAAATAAAGCTGCTTATAGACATTTACATAAAGTGAGCCATTCATAGAATGATGAGAACCTCTTTCAGTGCCTAAGACTTCTGCTATTTTTCACATGTATTTGAACCAGAAGTAATAGGTCATGTCCAAGAGTGGGTCTAAGCCACATGGCAAGAGTGTAAGGGCAGTTTCACAACAGGGAATTCAAACGTTATCTCCTATCTACACTGGCAGTGACTACTGCAGTAAGATTCTCCCTTGATTCTATCCCCATACACAGCAGCTATTTTAATACTATAAACATACCCAACACACTTTTAAAATCTATAAAACCAAGTAAGAAAATTGAAAGCCCCTTTTAGAAGAGGCTCAGTAAAAAAGGAAGCTTCATCAGCAGGTCTTACAGAGTGTCATGGACCTACCTTCCCTTTCCAGAGGAAGAAAAAGCTGCAAAAATGCCTGCATAATGCCCATTTCCCAGTTCTACTACAGGCTCATGTCATCAGAAGTACCACAGTTCATGTCTTGTCCTAAAAGATTTCATGTGAGAGTCCAGCTATGGATGAATTCCCTGCTTAAACAAAAGTCTCACTTATTGTCCTCCCTCCTTCCCTCGTCATTAGCCAGGCATTCAGCGGAGAATACATTTATACCTTTTCTAACTGAACTCTCTGGGACTGAAGGATGGTACAGGCTGCAAACCTGGCACACTGCCCATCCTACACATTTTTCTGTAGAGCCCTGTCAGGGATCCAAGCAAGGAAAAGCCAAAATAAACTAACAAACCAAAATATTTTCCTTCTAATGTCTCATTGAAGCAGTGGGCTTAACGAAACTTCAGACGGCACTTACCTCAGAATTCTTACTGAGAGCCCCTAATTTTTTCTCAGGAAAAAAAAAAGGTTTCTGAGCCTAGCCAAACTAATCCTGAAATACAGGAGAGAGACAACCAGTGCACCTTGGATGATTGCTAGCAATTCCTTTCTTCCTAATCTGAAAAGTTCATCTCTAGGCTGAGGCTGGGCTCTCTATCAGCATGACACAGGCTAAGGACCAGCTTGTAAACTCCTTTTCATGTTGGCTCACTGGCTTGTTTACTCAACATTGTCATGTATTAGTTACTTAAAGAAATGAAATCTGTGCTCTAGTGTTCTTTTCTAGGAAAGCATTCCTAGATGCCTGCAATTCTGGGTATCAAATGCTTGTAAAGGCATGCAAAACTGACACTGAATGAAGCCATTACAATGATCCTAACCAAATGCAGTGTACCTGGCGGGCAGGACCTCAGTGCCCCCAGTATACAGCAAATGGCAAAGTATTATTTTTGCAATACAAAGTACTGCACGAAAGACAGTCAGCTCACATGAACAAAATCCAGATGGGTTCCTCTGGATCCGAGTTTTGCACAAAAACAGACTGTGTTGGAAATAGGTCATCTCCACCATCCCCTTTGCACAAAAACAGATTGTGTTGGAAATAGGTCATCTCCACCATCCCCTCCACAGTGTTATGACTTCTTTTTATTCGGGTTACATATTTCCTGAGCCTTCAGAAATATTACTCACCAGCAAAACCAGCATGCTAAATAGTCACATTTATTCAGTGGATATTTGTATCACATTGGCAAGCAATCATTCATCATCAGTCTTTAGCTCGCACAAAACAACAGCCCTGCACGATGTGGAGACTTTTCGGAACTTTCTTACTTCACTCAGGTCGTTATCATGACAGAATCTTGATCTGAGATATTTTGGGTCTCAAAGGGTCTGTTAGTGAAGACTCAGTTGGGCGTCAGCAGTGTTATCTATCTCCCATCATTGTTTTTGGCTGGGCCACCTAATCATAGGACCGAGCTCTCCCATTGTAAGTACTTTGGCTGTAAGATATTTATCAGATGTTTTCACAGCTCCCATGTTAGCCATAAACACTAGACCAATAATTTAACACAGTCAGGAAGATGCACTGAAGCTACACAGAGCATGACACCCACTAACCCTCTAGTGTTGTTTTTGTTCAGACATATACTGAACGGATGGTCCATCATGTTCAGGAATGGACAAGAAACTTTTAGCTAGCTTATGATGACCACCTATATTGGTAAAATACATCCATGCCGCTCCATATAGTAACATTTACAAATTACTCCCCAGAATACCACAGACTATCCAGCCAGTCCAGCTTCACCTCTGAAATGCCTGTTTCCCAGCTGGTTTTGGTAGTGACTCACTCAAAAATGGTTAGTATTACAGCTCATCATGGATAAAGTGAGGCTTGGGTGAATCTCAATGGCTAGTTCTTTCTCTCACAGAATAATTAAGACACAGGCCAGTCCTTCCCATGCACACCAGCTGTGCGCTCCTCAGCCATTGCTAAGCAGACAGACGCATAATCTGGAACTGGTAGTTTCTGTCAGTCAGCTGGCTGTTATTACGTCAGGATAATCTCCAGGACATTTTGCGAGGCAAGGGGCTCTCAAGTCAAGAAGTTCTTCTTCTTGACTGTGCCACATGTGCAGGAGTCAAGTAGAGAGAAGCCAAAATAAAATAAACAAACAAAAAAGAACAAGTTCAGTTTTCCTCTAAATAACATGCCATGGAAGTATGCATAACAAAAGTTTGTAAAACTCTTACATCTGAGCTCTTGTACAGAGTTCCCTAGCAGAAAACAAAGTCCCTGAGCCCACTCAAGGGGCTCCTCTTCCTGGAGGCTGAAAGACTGCAAGTCACCACTTGTGGAAACCAATGTCACTTCAATGACCATCCTCCTCTTGCTGAGCTTCTGGAGCAGGAGCAAGCTTTCCAGGGTTATGCCAGACAATTTGTGTTGTCATACCTGCAAAGATCAGACTCTCGCACAAGACGGCTTTGCAAGACTCTACACAAGCAAAAGGACTCGCAGGACAAACAGCTGTGGACTAGCTGAAGCCATAGGTATTAACACAGGCCCTGTTCTCTGTGCAGAAAGACACACTGCAAATAGACTATCCCTTCACCTGGCCAGAGCTATAATGCAAGAGCCAAGAAAGTAAATACATAAAGAAATAGATCACTTCCTGTCTAGGAAATATAGTCAGTTAATCGAGATGACGTTTCTGCTTTGGATCTTGTCATCATAGTGTCAGTGATACAGTGAACAAGCTTCTCAAAAAAACTCCATTTACAATTATGTATCTAATGAAGGTGATCTACAAACTGCCTGGCACCCATCAGTCTTTTGCCATGTACAAGCAGACTTTCTAAAGAATTCAGCATGCGCTTCTTTTTAAAATCTATCTTTGTATTTTGGGAGTTTCCTTTGATATCCTAGTCCAAAGGGAGTGGCTGTGTGTGGAGCTCTAAGTACTGCTGGTTCTACAGTATCTTTTATATTCCCCAGATGAAGATCTCTATATTTCAGAAATGACATAACATACTAAATATCAGCAAAATAAATTATTCATTTCAATTCACTTTGAGAGTTAACAGGCAGACTTTAAAATTCAGCACATATACATAACCCCTCATAGATAAAATAATCTGTCAAAATGTCATTTATAAGGCAGTTAATCTTCCAGGGAATATTAAGCTTAAGGCATATTTAATAGCAATCTTTTTTAGATAGCCTGAAAAGTACAGTTTGCATGACCTTTTAAAAACTCTTCATAAGGACACAATATCTCTTAGAAATAAACTGTGTAGAGAAAAATACTTCTTTTACTAAAAAAAAAAGCCTTCCTCAGAGAAAAATCATGAGGTGATAGAACTATAAACAGTCTGGCCATGGACACTCGCTTTTTTTTTTTCTTTTTTTTTTTTTCTGGCTGGAAAGGGTGACTTCCTGGATTCAGGAATATGTTGTGGACATACATACATATCTACATATCGTTTCAACCTGGAACATTGGAAACAACTACAGTTGAGAACTTGAACAGGCACAAACAGTGATTTAGCTTCCTTTTAATTAGAGCAGGTTCGAAAAATTCTTACCAAATAGCATTTCATTGAAATTTGATGATTTGGCCAATTTAGAACTTTTCACAGATGTGGTTTAATTTCAAAGACAGTCTGACAGACCTTAGGCAGGCTCCAATATGAGCCTCACTGACAGGCAGGTTTTAAAACTTGGGTTCTTGCTGGCTGCCTCGTCCAGCTTGTTGGCAGCCCGCATAGCAGGCTGCTGGGAACCTGGATTTGCAGGCTCTGGAGATCACCAGCTGTCCTTCCTCAAAACAGTGCAAGAGCTCTGTCCCCATTAACAGAATATTCCAAGTGTTTTCCTTCTATTTCTTCAATTGGAACAAACACAAATGTCAAAACAACAAAAACCTCTGTGAAAAAGAATTACTATTTTTATCTCTGATTCTAATATCAAGGAACACAACTAAAACATTAAAATTCCACTTGGTGGGAACTCCTTCATAGGGGGACTATTGTCATTAATAAACATAAACGAGATAACGTGTAAAAAAATTATGTCTTCAACAGAGGCTACTTTTTGTTGATGTATTTTTACATCATGCATTTGTAAAATATCACAATAGGATCCTGATTCCTTGGTCAAAATGCGAAATGAAATCAGTAATACTACACCACAGAAAAAAGGGAAATCATTGCCACCTTCCTTATGGTGTTTGGACATTAAAGGTAAAACCAAAGTCCTACTAATTATCATTAACATTTATGCAGTACCCACAAGTCCAAACTGACATGATAGCCTCATTCTATTATGCCTCATAATTCTCTATCCCAGGGAGTACTAAGTTGGATTAGATGAAAACAAAGAATGGAAAAACAAACAGAACTACAGGCTGAGGTGATATAAATGCTGAAGTGAAAACGCTGCCCAGTTTTGAATTTGAATTTATGCATATGAAAAAAAATTCAGTGACTACAGACGTTCCTCTTTTGTTTGTAACTGTTGTGGAACACTCCAGACGCATAATTTTTTTCCTGTACTTCTATCTGCACTGAGCTCCTGCATTTCTGAAATTTTGAAAAGTTAAAGGACAGCAGAGAATTTGCACCTGTGCCAATAACCTTAGTCAGTTCTTTTAAATCCTGTTTGCCACTTGGCACTGATGAAAAGTTAAAAACAAAAAAGAAAAAAGAAAAACCAGCACCAAATCACAAGCTTTTGGATTATTGTCTTTGAGGAAAGATAAATGCATTTTTCAGACTGATTTAGCATTTTATACCCTCTGCCTACCTTCCATGCTTGTAAAATTGTGTGTTACCAAATTGTTGGTATGGTCCTTCCTACCAGAAATAAAGATGCCAAGAAAACTGAGCTACTGCCATCATCTTTAAAGTATTGCCCGTCAAACACATCCAGTGGAACAGGGTCCTAGGTATGCATTTTGCTTTGCCTGCCTCGCCTTTTCATCTTTTTTCTCCACTGAAACTGTTCCCAGCGGGAATAAAAATGGTTCCCAGCCAGAAAAAGGAGCTGGTGTTGAAAGTTCACCTTCACTTTCAGTTCCAGCCACGAACAGCAATGAATTTCATTTAAATTGATTTTTTTTTTCTTTTTTTCTTTTTTTTTTTTAACAAGCTGAACAATTTCAGTGCTTACAGAAGGTGACAGTAGCAGTGCTGGAAGTCATTCAGATACTAGCAACCACTGGGAAAGCTTTGCAAATATCAAGAATCTTTCTCAGTACACAGGTTCCACCCCATCAATGTCAGCCCTGGTCAGCTGAGGTTGGGCTTTCCCCACACCTCTTTGGCCCTGGGCAGTGTTCTCCAGTGCTCACACAATAGCAATGCTGCATGAGATACTGTAGCAACACTGCATTAGATACTGTCTGGTCTCATTTCATACAAGACCTCAAACAGTGCTTCAGTCATGATCCTGGAATGGCATTTAGCCATAGTGACCCTGGATTCAGTCTAGATCCTAAATAAGCATTATAGGTCTCTCTCCAGGTAATGTTGCTCCAAATGGTTTATACTGCAGTGGATTTCATGGAAATGAAATGAGTTAATCCATCAGGTCTCTGCATGCCCCCCCTGCAGAGTCCCCCTGGAAGTATCTCAATGCAAATACTGGACATTTCATCCTGCCTATGTCCTACCATGTCCTACAAATTCTATCCGACTTCACTCGTACTTGTGTGAGAAACTTTGATTTCTAAATTTAAAGCAGCATTTCAGGAACTACTGAATGTTCATACTGTCATAGTTAAGCTTTTATCCCCAGAATTGCTTGTCCGTGAAATGTGTCAGAAGCTTTTATTTATAAGTCATAACTAATAATACTGGAGGTGAATTCAAGAACTCCAGGTTTGGTCACATGCCTGTCTCAGATATCCTGCCATACAGTTTCATTATTCCTGTATGCTACAGAATAGCTTCTAAGTTGTACTTTTTTCCCATGTCACAGATTCTGACAAGAAAGGTAAAAATGCTATAATTTAAATTCTTAATAGAAAGAATTAATTAATCAAGATAGTCTTTTGAGGCAAAGAAGATTTTTTTTTTTCTTCAATGCTCATGTGTTTTTCATTGTGAAATTCTCTATCCTCTCTTGCAAATAGCATGAATAATTAGAAAACTACAGTTCCCAGGAAGGAATACCATTCAGCCTCTTCTCTTGTAATTCCAGTATTCTTAATATCTACATGAGTGGGAGGATGAAATTTGCTAAAACTGCTGATTGTATCTGAATCATCATCCACGCATACAGGCAACATTCTTCCCTCTGTCTCAAATGGACATAGATCTTTCTGCTGACTCACAATAAAGAAAGGAATTATGTAAAAAATATTCCTCCTTGAACATGCCAGAGTGAATTCAGAATAATAAGAAGAAATGCTCTTTTCTTTGACAACAAGGAATTAGGGTTTTGGGGCCTGGAAAGGATTCATAGGTATTAGAATCCAATACACTTATACTACAGGCAACTCCATCATATATTTCCTTTCCTCCTATTTCAGTATCATAATGAAAAAAAATTTACATCTCTTGGTAAACATGCTGAAGTGGAAGTAGTCTTAGTGTTCTGATGGTATCTAGAGGACCTCCCTGAAATTATCCACTACATAGCTGTCATATACGCAGAGAGTGACAGACGTGTCAAGCCTGGCAGATGTTCCGTTACGGAGACAAAGCAGTACAGCATGGGAGAAAGGAGCATGATTTGTAGATGGGGAATTGTATATAGTTGAATTAACATCTTTCGGTGTGAAGGTAAGATTTACTTACATTTAATGGATCTGGTTTTGGCACCATTATTTCCATGTGTCATCATAATGCACATAAACGGCGCAAGCAAGTCCATTACAATTATTCAGGTGCATATGGTTGACCAAACTGGACTCTGTAGAGGTAATAAGGGTAATTTACAGTTTTAATTTGAATTGTTTTTAGTGGCCAAGGTACAATATTTCATGATGATGGGATGTGCTATGTCACTCTGGTTCTTATCCATTCCTAAACTTCCCAAAGTTTGGTGGAGTTGGCTCTACACTGAGCTTTGCCTTTCTCCTGCAGAAAAGTAGTCATGTAATTGTGCTGCATATAAGTTTTGGGGTTTTTTTTGTAGGGGAGGAATGCATGTGCAAACAGAAGTGATGCATGTATTATAACAGTCTATTTAAGAGTGAGAGTCATGCTACTGACATTAACCATGTCATCATCAGAACTGGGAGGGACAACGATGAAATTGTCATTAGGTCTTCAGATCCCTGCCTCTTCTTTCCCTCACTTCACCTTTTAGAAGAGGTTCTTACCAGGGACTGGCAGACTATTTACATTCTCTTTCTCTCTATTCATATGACAGTGGGATTATATCTGTAGTAAAAGAGTCAGAAAGTTTATATGTATTTCTTTCTGTACCTGCCAATGATTTTTAGTTGGATCAGTTGCATTTTAACCTGATCACATTCTGTACTTAAGTTTCCAACCTCTTTTCCCTTACTCAGAGTTTATTTAAGGAACAATTGCATGGCAAAAGGGCTCTATCAAGATTCAGAGCTGATTAATATACTTTTTTTTTCAGTTTTGACTAAGATAATCCAAATATCTAGGGTCAGGCCTTCCTTTGTTATTGAAGGAAATGACACAAGAGAATAGTACCCCTGCTCTTTGATGTACTTTCCCAGAAGGGAAAGTGTGCTTCAAGTTGCTATTGCTGCCTGATGTAATTTTCAAGTGTGCATCAATGTTCTTTTGTGAAATAACGTGTTTGAAGTTTTCCCTGGGTTTTTAGATTGCCATAGGCATTGAAATAAGCTGTAGGAAGGCATATTTGCATGTATGCCATGCTCTATGTACTGCCTAGACCACCTTGTGTAACTTCTTGTCAAGAATGGTTATTTTGGGGAAACTAGGGTTAAAATGAGCTCTTATTTATTGCAACACAATATAGAAGGAACATAAGAGCAGATTCAAAAGTAGATACTGGAAATCCACACCTACGGGGTGGCCAGTCAGAATTTTATTCGGACATCAGGTAGGGAAGGCAGCAGAGAACCTTTACGTGAACTTCACTCTCTGTGGGATTTGCCCTAATAACCTTGAATTCCATACAGTATCTCTATACACAGGGTGCATTGGGGTTAACACATCTTAAACTATCCTTTGCACTTTCCTTGGATTCTTTTGCCCCACCCTAAGGATCTAGAACGGTCCTTAGACTAACGTATTCACCCTTGGAGGCCTAAATTATCCCTGTCTTACCAGCACCCAGTTCACTAATATGATACTGCTTTAGCCTTGTGCCTACGCTAGGTGCAGCCAGGCTTCTTGTTTTTAAGGAGTCTCAGAAATCAGCCTACATTCACAATACTTGTGCCTGAAAAAAAATCTTCCTTTCATTGCTACCTAAGATTTAAGCCTGTATGCATTTTGCCAAGAATGTAAAAAAAGGTGAGCGTAAGAGCAAAACAGAGAATATTTATTACGACTAGTTTAAAAGAGTTTCATTTCTGGGGAAAGCTCACTGGGTAATTCTTGTCCTCCCTCCTCTCTGTGTATTTAGGATCATTAGTTCTTTTAATGAACTATGGTCCTTTTGGGGATGATTTTCTGCTTTTAAGGCAGAAGCGGCTCAGGGTACTATAAGTAACAATTCAGAGAAAAACCTCAAGGACTTGAGTATGATAGAACCAGAAAGAAACTACATGATGAGAGAGAAGTTGGAGAAATAACTACATTTCTCAATGTCTGACTCTCTCCTGATGGTGTTTTGGTTTTTTTTAACAGAGTTGTTTCCCTAACCTCTGACATTGTGGTTACTTCTGTGGGCAATTTCATCAGAAATCAGTTGAAATAAAAGATGAATCTCTTTCCTGACAAATTCCAAAGCATGTGTCTATCAGATATTATTCAGACTAGTGGCAACAAAAAATGTAAACTATAAAATATGTCTGATGTTTCCCTTTTACAAAGCTATGGGAAACAAAACAGCTGGTGAGACCTACACTGAGTACAAATAAAACTGATGTGCATTCTTAGGAATACGCAGAATTAAAATGAAGCAACAAAGAAACTGGAGACTGGAGTTGAGCAAATGAAACCAGCTACTGATCTATATAGGTAAAATTCTGAAAAACACAAAAATTATGTAGGAGCTGATTTCCAGTTTTCAAAGGAACTGACTGTGAAGGTCAAAAGCTATTTTTGTGCTACAGTTTATGCTGCAAATGGCACCTAAGTCACCTCAAAAATTTGGAAAATCTGTCCTTAGGCACTTCCGAAGACCCTTTTATTGACTGAAAGAGCATTACACAAACAACGTGTGGAAGCCTTTTTCACTTACCTTGAAAGCCAAATAGAACAAGGTAGGCAAGTTTGTATGGGAAAGGCTGCTGATGGGTAAAGGGCAAAGTCTCCTTTCCAGCATTCTGTTCTTCTCTCTTTGTCACAGGTAAGTTATTTGACACTTGAATGTAAAAAACCCAGCTTTTTTACTCTGATTTAGCACTATCTCTGCCAGAAGTTATTTAGTAATGGTCAGTTTTTCTGATTTTGAAGCTAAATTTTCATACCTTTATAGATTAATCTTACCGTTAGTGATTGTAACACCTTTGATTTTTAGTCAGTAGCAGAAACAAAATTTGAATTGTAGATGGTACTGAACTTCCAAGGGCCCACACGAGTACCACTGGCCCGCATGAAACTGCTAGCAACTGTGCGAGTTATTATAGCCACGCACACGGATATCTGATGGCAACAACTCAGTTCACAATTTGTCCATTAAGTTCCTATCATTTGAAATGTCTGAGTCCAATAAAAAGAAGCCACAGGAACACACTCTGTAAGATTTAATGCCCTAGTTCTTCATCTTAACTCTCAGCAGACAAAACAGCAATCAGTATCACTGACTTCAGGATCCGGGGTGCTATTTCTCTTATACCAGTGAAACAGTATTCCCAGCTTTATTTTTAATTGTTCTTATTCTGCAAGCTTTTGTGCCTTCTTTAGGACTTACCCGGCTCCTGTGTGTTTAACATATTTTTATTAACTACATACCACATTATATCTTTTTCCCAACATTTTCCCAACATTGGCCAGCTTTCCTAGCCTAATTCACAGCAAAACGGTTGAAAAGAAAAATTGTCTTTTTGGTTTTCATAAAAAGGATCATGTGGAATATAGATCAAAATATGATTATACGCTAAAAGGCACTGAAAAGGGAAGAGTAGAAACAATTCTGTTGATTAGCAATTTTTCTACTGGTAGACTTAATCTGAAGTTCACTTACAAGTGTACCCATTTCGGTCCAAGTTCGGTTTTAAAATGAAACTATTGGATTTAGTGCCACAAGAAGAAAGGAAGTGGCTTTAAAATCTTACAAAGGAATTAATACTATGCATATTTCATTGCATAAGAGTATATGGTTTATCTCTCCTATGTAATTATTAGGGATGGACTTTGCATCAAATCCATTCCCTGCATAAGTTCAAAACAGGCTTGGTTAACTGTTGGGATTTTTTTTTCAGCCAAGAGCAGAGCCTAATTGCAGACACACCACTCTATAAGAAGTTGTTCTCATGATATCTCTTTGCTGGCAAAAGGAAATGAGCACTGGAAAACTCATAAGAAAGTCTGATCATGTAACATTTCCAGCCTGATTTCCAGACCAAAGAGGTTTGGACAAGTTTTGGTTAAAGCAGACTAATTTTTGGATGCTCATCTGAACTTTACAGTCTGAATTTTTTGAGGTTCAGTGTTGGTTGCTATCCATTTGAAGAGCTGTTGGCACTTCTGTACATATAATCAACAAAAGCCTTTCATCCAAAATGCTTCCAGCTTGTTCTGTTGTGTTTCTAGTGTACGCTCATAAACTGGCAGTGTTGAAACAAGGCATCTTCTGACATAAAAATAAAAAGAAAGATAGCAATAGGTTCTTCAGACAAAAACAGGTCCAATTTTTCAAGCATGCCTTCACTTAGACAATGGTAAAGTGCAGATCTGTATCTCAAATGCTACAAAATCTGCTGCAAAGAACTTGCAACAGTGGGGTTTTGGTTTTATAAGCCATTACATTCTAAAGTGAATTTAAGTCACCCATCTACTCTTTACTGTCATTTCAGTGGAAAGCTGCAAAAGGCTGCTTGAGATTACATGGTTTCTTCTCTCACCAGAAGTTGTCATTATGGGTGTTATTAAGATGAAGGCAGATGAACACAAATGAATTGTACAGCTGTTTCTGCCCTGGGCTCTTCTATGAATTTCTTCAGTTTATACAGAAAGTAAGTACCTTTTTTGGTTGCAAGGTTTTGTTTTTTTTAAATGGGACTCCAGGATATGTCTAACTAAGGCACTAAATGTGTTAACATAACACACTGTTCTTCCACAATGGGTAAGAATACAATACCATCTCTAGAATGCATAGCCTAAAGAAGGAAGGTCTAAGGGGGCAATGGTTGGATTAAATTGTTTGTATTTTTGTTACTTACCTGATGTCTAAGTTTTTGAGCACATAAAGGCTGCATGAAGCATTTTTAGGCCAGTTCCAAATGTGAAACTTCTAAACCTTCATGGCCTCTCATCACACGTTACAATCAGGTATGATTTTACTGTTCACTGTTTTAAAATGTTTTGCATAAGCTCTCTTACGGTGCTCTTCACTCATTCCCCTTTCAAAATTCCTCCTCTTAGGTCTATCAGTCCAGAGATTTATATTACTTCCTATTGGTCTTGTTCTACTTCTCCCAGATATTTTGGTAAGACCATCACCAAACCCAACCAAACTAACCTAGGTAAAGGATCACAGAACATAGCTAGGGCTATTCAAAGAGTTTGCTGTTTGATCCATGGTACACTGAGCAAAGATTCACTGATGAGGTGTTCATGATAACCAGTGTTTTGGGTGGGGTTTTTAAAATTTTTTTTCCTGAATATCTAATGTTAATTTAGAAATACACAATGAGTCCATGGAACCCCAACAGTTCCTTGCAGTTTACCTTGCTGAACCTCACATTAGACTATAAACAAGTCTGGTTAGTTTGTTTCTTTTTTCTTTCAGCCCATATTGTATAATAATAAATCTTTCCCATTTTAGTTTTCTTCCCCAGCTTTTTCTCTGCCTTAGTTCCTCCTCTTCTTAGTTGCAGCTTCACACTGTGGAAACTTGCAATACTATGACTAACTGAGGAGAGAATGAGTCATAAATTAGTCACTAGCAAGACAAGCATTTTAGGAGGCCCACAATGACTTAAAACGTTAGACTGGTTTCTGGCCCAAGGTCAAGCTCCTAGAGATCCTTGGATACATAGATCTAAAAAAGCACTAATTAAAATTATTGGCTCTTAACTGTCCACCTGTATAGAGTCTGGTTACACAGCATTCTAACAAGCCACCGGCAAAGGGAGCCAAGCATCTGCTCATGAACATGTTGCAGTCTTTTCTACTTCTCTTTGCTGTGCCAGGAAGTAAACACGGTATTAGGAATTTGCTTTTTTAATCTTTGTGACCCAAGATGTAAATTGTAGTGCATTACTTCTGTCCACTAACTGGGGGATTTGACTTCTGCTTTTACTTAGAACAAACAAGGTTTTGTTACTAAAAAAAGTTCAAAACTCCTCAACCAAAAACACCTCATTGTATATCACTCCAGACAAGCATGAAAACAAGACTAATAAAGCAAAAACCAGTTCCTTGCTCAATGCACTGTTCACAAACAGGCTCACATGTCTCTGACTTGTTCATGGCACTAGGTACACTGACACACATCAGACGCTAGAGCTATCAGCTAAAATCCATGCGAGGCAGAAAGTCTAAGGCTGTTGGTTCTCTGTTGTCCTTTCAGTCAGAGGACAGCTTTCAGTAGCTGTTATCGGAGACGAAGTTGGTGTATTCTCTGCAAGTGTCAAGGAAGGCTGTTCACAAGCAGGCCCTGCTCGGTGAAGTACTCAGCTCAATGTTGGTACGCTAGGTAGCAGAACTAAGTTTCCATGAGCTCTACCCCCAGCGCAACCCAAGTCTTGAAATGGCGTTATTTGGTGATGCACATTTGGTGCAGCCAAATGGGAAGCAAAGGTGGGGAGGAATCCCCAGCCTGGGTGATCAGGTCCCCTGCCCAGGGACTCAGCTTCCTTCTCCTCAGCCAGGGCACACGTGCCTCACTCTCATAGCTGGTTCTCAGTTGAAGGGAAAATACCAGTTGTGTCAACTGACTGTTAATTTCAGTGGCAGCAGCAAGCACAAGAGGTCATTAAAACTGAGAGAGAATACTTTTGTAGGTTATTATTAGTGGCTGCAAGATGGAAATGTGATTCTCTGGCAAATCGCAATTTTCTGACTTGGTCTCTCTTTGAGAAAGCTATTCCCGAGCACTGCCATCATGCCACTCTTCAAGACAGCACCGATGAAAGCGAGAAGTGGATTTCTCAGAGAATGTCAGTAGTTTTTTCAACACTTTAAAAAAAAAAAAAATCTCTTCCTGCAGTATTTTCTCTGAAATGCAAAATGGGCACAGGCTGCCCAGCCCTAGTCCCCTAGCAGGAAACAGACTCTCTTTTTCAGCTTAAGTACTCCCACTCCTTCTGTTCACTGATTGATTTTGTTTTGCTTGACTTGACAAGACCAGGTTGGACAAATGTGAATTATCTGTATGTTGCTGACTGGATCAGCTGCAGATCCTTTAGTATGCTTGTCATTTAGTCTTATAAATTACATTAATGAGGGCTGTAAATCTTAGATCTCTGAGGACATAGCTATACAAAAAACCACAATTCAAAGCTTTAAAAAAGCAAAGACACCCCTAGCATGCAGGCTGTTCTTTAAATGCAATGCATCCTCTCTTAGAATTTGCCCTGGATTTCTGTTGGTTAGTTTTCTAAATATAAGTTACCTTCTTTAAAGAAAAACTAAGCTTACCTAATAGGCAAATTTTGCTAAACTCTTTCAGAAGAATGGAAGGAAAACATAATTTCACATGGATCTATGACGTTTTGCATGGGTAGAAATATGTGACAAAATGTTGTGCAAACATGTTTTAAAGAGTGATCTAAAAGTTTGTTCTGGTATCTTTAACCATGGATTTTATAGATTAAAATAATGCTAGCTACTAACCAATAAAATAAAACATATATTCTATCCATCTTCTACATATGCCTAAATAAAAAAATAAGAAAATAAAAGAAAAAGAGACTGTCAAGAAATCAATGTATAAAACCATGAAATCGTTAGCAGAAAGAACCGTGTTTAAAATTCAAGTCCTCTGACTTTCAGTACTGTAAGAAGCATAAGATGTATTGAAGTACGTTCCCAAAACTGGCTTCCTCTGATGTCAGTCTTTTCAGAGACATAGAAGGGTTGTTAACAAGTGATATAATGCTCCTACCTTTTTCCAAGGTCTCTTTACAAAGCATTTAACATTCAATTAAATGTATTAAATGAAGGGTCTGAGTCATATACTAAAAAGGGTAGGTCCCAGCTTATACTGAGGAGCCCAGCATAAAAAAGAAAGTTAATAATATGACCTCAGATGGCAGAAATTTAGCAATAAATTTTGAAGACATCTGTCAGTTGATTTAGTTTAGATATGACAGAGTGCACTATATAGTTATCACTCCCACAAAGTAATATACATCTTTTTGTATTATAAAAGATTTATCAGCCAAAAAAATATTTAACAAAGGTAAACAGCTAAAATAAATTTATTACTTGTCTGAAGTAATCATAAGTAACGTGCTATTTTCTTTGGAGAATCACACTAAAAGATGTATTATAAGTCATACTAATTTCTAGCGATACTAAAATTCTCTTCCTCTGTCTCTTCCTCATATTCCTGACTTTCTTTGATATAAATACATTAAATTGCCTTCTTCATTAGCTTGTTTTTTGAGACAGCTTTTTAGCTTGCACACAAGGACTAGAATCTATTACTAATGCACGTGCATTCATTGGTTTGACAGGGACACAAGCAATTCACAAAGTCCAAGCTAGTTTTGAGTGCGCATGATTTATTCACACACTGAATGATGCTCTGTCATCTATTGCCCAAGTGTAACTTGTTAGACTCAAACATAGTTTTTCTTCCTTTGTTAGCTATCTTGCATCTGATCTGCAGGTCTACTCTTTAAATGAATGTAACGAATGTATCAGACCTCCTCTTCCACCTCCAGCATTTTTTATGGACGTCTCCCAAGAAATGTCAACAGCTGCGAAAATTCTTCAACTTTCTGCACCTCTGTGTAACACTAATAACCAGGCACTTTCCACAAGCTCTGCAAAGGTCTTGTTAACACTTTTCATTGTCTGGACCAGGCTCATTCCATTAATCACATGGACATCTACCGAGTGGTGCCAATGCCCAGGGAATAATGGACATGCCAGTACTTCTCTAGCATCCAGCAATTAATAAGTTCTTAAGTAAATTCCTGCCTATTCTGAGAATTACTCATTTCCTAAGATCCTTCCAACTTCCCTAGAAAAAAAAAAGTCTGAAAACGTTTATTTGGATGTCTGATCATAACATTTCCGTGCAGAAGAATTATTGTCAAAATGTTTCTTTTTGAAACTGTGGTATGCTTGTTACTTTACCTTGTTGGATTTCAGAAAGTCCCCTGTGAAAATGAGCAGGAGCAGGACAACTGACCAGTTACTAGAGTGACAATATCACCACATATTATCATATCTCTTTCTCCCAAGCATATTACTTATGAAACGAAAGATATAGTATCTGTTTGACATTTCAGTATCCTAGGCATTTTCAGTTCTGCTAATTTTCTTGGAGCACTTCAGTTTTAACCTGTCCCTCAATTATCTCATACAGATGCTTCAGAGTTTAGCACTTTGATGACACCAACTAGCTTTCTGGATGCGTCTCCTGCAGTCTCAGAACATGCCCTTTTGTGTCGTTTACATATAAACATATCATTTGCATACTGTAAGCTAGTTAGTGATTGTGTACAGTTCACATAATTGGATGCATAGGACCAGGGCACAATGGCACAGATGGAATTCAGACGCTTTTTCTCTACCAGACCATGCTGACCTTAACATTGCATCTTGGCATCAGTGTAAGAGACCCAGAATATTTCAGTTACCACCATCTCTTCGGATCCACAAAAAGCAGTTAATGACTCTAATAACACATTTTTTGCTCAAAGAAAGAGCTCCCCTCAATCTTCGTCCCATCCATTTTGCTACAAGGCCCATACAGACAAATATCTAAAGCTTCCTTGAATCAGTTCAGCTTCTTAACCCTGCTGAAAACTAATCAGCCAAGACCAGGGAAGGGTGGAAAGAGCAGCAGAAAGAGAAGGAAGAGAACAAGTCTACCTCTCTTCAGTGTCAAGAAACTGATAGATTTCTCAGCTGCTCACAGCACTGTAGCCTCAGATATGTTTCAGAAATGGTTATACCTTGTAAAAATGAGCGGCTATAAAGGATGGCATCAAAATGTGCTCAGCAGATGTTGCCACAAGTCTTGTTGACACATTTAAGTGCTTCTTCCAAATAGGAAACACTGGCTGTGCAATTACCCTTCACAAGTCCTTTGTCTTTTTAAGTATTAGTCTTCCACCTCATTTGTAACCTGTTTTAGTGACTTCCTAGAAATTTCTTTTTCCAAAGCCATAACACTTTGTTTTTCCTCAATAACACACAAAAGGTGTGTTCACCATTAACATTTTGCAGCCTCTTTGATGATACTGAAGCTTGGGTATTTCAGCTTCATGCAAAATTTTGGCAACATCCATAATTGAAAAATCAATGGGAATTCGGTCAGCTCCCAGAAGGATATGTTACAAATTATGTCCCAAGATCACACTAGATTGCCATTTAGAGGGATATCACTGAAGTTAAATGAATGAAAAACGTCCTCTGACTGAAAGGACGCTGCTCTGTCCTCCTCCTCCACTGCTTATCACAAATGTAATCTTTAACATAGATGCTTCAGCCCTGTAATTTATTGTAGAAATGTTGTAAACTACATTAAAAGAAAATCACCCAAGCCATGTTAATACAAGCATTAATATTGAAAGTACAACTAAAATTGTAAAAGTGCTATTTATGAGGAAATCATAGCACAGAGAAAAAAATACTGCCAAATTGCACTAGCTGCCTATTTGCCTCAGGTTTTGACTTCTGCCAGTTATTATCCTGGCTTACACATTACCAAGCAACTTGCTAAAGCCAGACCTAAACAGAGAGAAGCGAAATTTTGCTGGGAATACAGCTGCAGAATTTTTCTTCTTGATTTTTTTTTTTTTAATGATTATTATTATTTTTATTCCTTAGCAAATACCTATAAAATGTTTGGATGAAATACACTTCTGTCCATGAGTGCAAGTAAACTAATTCCCTGGCATTACAGTAAAACCACTTATCTCATCTATCATCTATCATTATCAATTACCATGTTACAAATACTGGAACAAACAGAAGGCCAGGAATGTGGAAAACCAGGTTATAGGGCTCCTCAGACATTTTGCTGTGGCCTTTTCATTAAGTCCAAACATAATTACAGGTATTAGCAACAAAGACGGCAGTGGTAAATCTGATCAATGAAATTACACAATTAAATGGTCCGTTGTAATTTGTGATGGCATTGCTCAAGAAGCAGAGATCAAGATATGTATGTTAGAGCAAAGCGTCTACCCTGGGTGGCTGACTGTTTGGGACACTAAACATCACCACTGCTGCCATACATCCAGGTGGAATTTATTACCTTCGGGGTACAGAAAAGAGAGTGCAAAGGAAATCTGATCTCTACAGGACTGACTGCACCTACTGAAAGCATTTGTCTTAAACTGTTTTACTTCCTTGCCTGGATGCTATGGCAAAACTAATTTTTACTATAATTATAAATCTCAAAGTTTTTCTTATAGCTAGCCGACCTGGCAAGAACCCTGACTTTGCCACTGTGATCATCTACCAGAAAGGTCAACAATTTTATTTTAATAACATACAGCTTAAGGAGCCAAGCTCTCATTTTTTATTCACTTCTGCAAGCAAAAACCCGACAAAGGTCAATGGGAATTATGACTGAATGAGAACCGAGTTAAAATTTTGGTCTTTGGGCCAATGTTAATAATTTTAACAGTAGGCCAATTTAATCTCTGATGTAATTCCACCTATCTCAGTTGACAGTTGGTCCTGTCTCAAATTGTACTGTTCGTTTTAAAAGCATTTAAGTAGTTTTACTTTTGAGAAATATACATAAATCAACTGATAAATTCATCCTGGAAACTGAGAATATTTGCAAAGGGGGCCTTAACTGTAACATTAAATTCTATAGATATAATTCACAGCTTCACTATACCCCACTTAGATCACCAAAGAGCTGATTTAACACAACTGAAAACCATACCTGTATGCTTACAAAATATACACATGGCTAAAACATTTTATAATTTACTAAAATGTGACTGTTCTTTAAACTCACAGTTACAAATAGGTCCCTAATGCAAAATGGTCTATTCCATCCTATTTTTATGTTCATATCCATAATACAGATCTGCCCAGATTGTACTAGGTTTTTATGAGCTTAATGAACAAATGTATGCGCAAAATGACCATGCCTTTATACAAATATGGAGCTTCATGAGAAAAATCAGAAAGTTAGGTTAGATCCAAGGGAAAATATGCCTGATAAAACCTACATCGAGATTTATGTGTTTCCAGAGAACACACTGAAAAAATCCAGAAAGATCTTTGCTTATTTTGACTTCTTGCCTGGTCTGAGGGTTTGTTATACACCTAAAAGTTGAACTGAAAGATTAGAAACCTTGGTGAACCTAGGCTGTTTTCACCAAGGCAGGATTTGGGGCTTAGGCTCATTAAGGAATGTTGATCTGCAGCTACAGTCAATCTTAAGAAAATTGTTTGTCTGCTTTAAGGTTTAACTGGCCTCCCCTAAAAGAAGTACCCTGGATATACAAATTCAGAGAAAATAAAACGACGTCTATAACTGAGATTATTTAAAAGACTGAAACAGACATTCTCCCCCCTTTTTTAAAAAAAAAAAAAAATTGCAGGAAAAAAGGAAAAAAGTGTGGGGGTTTTTCTGTCTCACACATGCTTTTTAAAATCCCATCATGATATAACAAGTAAATATCTAGGGTTGTTTTACCCAGTCGTAAAGCTTGGTAAAATACCTTAGGGGAGTTCAAGTCCACAGGGCATGCAAAAATCATTCAAAGACCGACCCCGACCATTTTTTTTCTTTGTCATGCTTAAGACTGAATAAAATGGGGCTTTTCTTTCCACAGCAGTCTTTTCCATTTTCTTCTGTTTTGTTTTTCTATTTCAGTGATGAGGAATGCATCAAGGGACAGATGAATTAATCTCCAATACCATATGTGTACATGTGAATACTTCAGAATGTTCAAGAAAACAAGGCTTTCATAACTACTGTACTGACTGATAAAGGCACTTTTTTCTGCGGTTGTCCTAAAAGTACACTGTAAATGCTCTCTTTCATAAGTCCTGAAGGCTCTGCACAAGACACTAGAATTCCCATCTGTACAATGCATGCTTTCATCTGTGTGATCATCAACACATGTCAAATATTTTCTGAAAGTCTGTTTTAAAGCTATGGCCATGGGACATCATGTGACCACTGAATCATTTTCTTCCAGCTGAGGGTACATTCTATCTTGCCAGACATTTTCATAGTTTGTGCAAGCAGTTCCTGAAGTCTAATTCAGCTGCTCATGATGTGGCTGTCTGCTTGTCTGAGTGCAGGAGAAGGTTTAGGATTTCATATTCCTCTCCACGCTGTGACTTTTAATCCTCTAAAATGTTTTCTGAGTGTTGAACATATGCCTGTTTGATTATTCCTGGCAAATGGCGTTTGGGAACAGTTTGTTGATTAATTCTAAGCCATACTGTGATGGTCTTCAAAGAACCCCTTAATAATTTTAAGTAAGCCATGAGGAAAAGATCTTTTTTTCTTTCCAAAATACATTCTGCAGCAACCTTTTGCATATTAATGAAAATAATATTTTCATGGCATATTAGGAGAGCTTTTGGGGGTATGTAATGTTCTTATCTACCCCATATTTAATAGGATTTATTGGATACACCCTCCATTTAATGAGGTCAAATACACACAGCAAAGTCTCTTAACCAAATAAAATAAGTCAGGCAGCTGCAGACTTCAAGTAACTAAATCAGTGGAACCGAAAATCTAGTAGCGAACTATAGTTATCCCTAAAAGTATACTGGATTTTTTTTAGTGCCAGATCAGGACACATACAATATGTTTAAGCTACCAAAGCATTGATAACCAGAGAATTAGATTAATACAGTGAGCACCCCCAGCCAAATACTGACCTCACTCAACCTCTGTTTTTCATACCAGAAGGTCAGAACCCACCACTTGGACAGTCAAGCGATTATACCACAGTGAGACAAACAGGTAAGAATCAGAAGGTATAGGCACATTAAGCCCCTTTTCAGAGTTACAGGGCTTTAGTTTTCATCTTACTTTGATTTCTTTTTCCTTGAGGATTTTCCTGGTTAGCTTTACATGTGGGTTACTGAAAACTGCCTAATGTAAACTGTTTAGTATAATGAGTACCACAGCCAAGCCTAGACATACGTAGGCTTTCCTAAAATTGTACAACTCTTAAAGTTCTTCTAGACATCAGAGACAAAGAAGGTCTACTAAGTGATCTAGCCCATTTCCCAGTCTCATTTATATGCTGGATTTTTCTGTGGTTCATCCAATCTAGTTTCAAACTGTCTCAAGCAACATGGCTTCCTCTGCTTCCTGCAAGAGACAATTCAGTACTCTCATAGATCTTGCTGTCAGGATGTTTCCCCTGATATTCTGCATAATTCTTCCTTTTTTCATTTTGTCCCATTAATGCAAGTTATACTCCCTTTCCCCTAATTTATATCATTGTTTTTCAAAGGAAACATAACAAAAGTTTTAATGAAAAGGAAGCCTGTCTTATGTAAACAATAAAAAATCATGTTAGAAAGAAACATTTGCCTTTCTTCTATGAACCAGGGAATTAACATGAGGAAAAGCAATACAGACCCATAGCTCATGCTGTGTTGTGGTCAAACAGAACTCCAGCAATAAAGTTGCAAGACCTTCACTAATTCCACTACCTATTATTCAAGCAGGCTATAAATCTGGTAAACTTTTTCCATTGGCCAACCTTACTTACTAATCAAGTTTAATTAGCAATTTATGTAAGGGCTCGATTCCAAGGTCTTTGAAGTCAGTGAGATTCTTTCCATCAGTTTCATTGGGATCTGGATAACGCCTATATTATACAGGAAAACACCGCTGCATTTAGTAGTATGCTAACAGCACAAAAGTAAATAATGTGGGAATATCGAGAAAATACTTTTTCACAACACCTTTTGCATATTTTACTTCTGTGAAAGTGTCTTTCATGAAATCATCTGCATCCTGTATTTTTAGAGCAAGACAATTTTTCAAACCTCTGAATTTTCACTTCAAAATTATTTAAGCTGTAACAGCATGCCGAATGAAGTATCAATTTCTTTGACAAAGAATTCATTTTCCATGTGGTTTCAGTAACAAAAAGCTTTAACCTGTTTACAGTAGTTATAAAAGCCATAACATGAGTACCTCTCCCCAATATTACTAGACCAATTTAAGATAAGGTTTCACAGCCCACGTATTATCACTTTCTTTCTTCTCCTTCTATAGTTATCTGGTCAGTTGAATTTCACAGAACAAATTTTCCTACGGGAGTACAGAGGAAAGTGCTAATAGCAGCTGCATTCTACCTCTGTTGCATGAAGTTCAGAGATGTTAAATGCATTCCAGCATATGCTCTCAACCAGCCCTGTGCTCTGCCTCTCACAGATAGTTTGGGGTCTTTTATTTTGATAAATGACTTGGCATTCTGAAGGGTGGTCAATTTTCATCCAAGCAAAACAGGCAATGAGATAACATCTCACAGCTTTGCTCAGTGATGTATACTAAACCTAAGCAAGGCATGAATGCGTATACACCCGTATCTAACATATGGACTTCATCTTTTTCCTTCTCCTAGGCACTCTTTCTCCCCTCAGCTATGTGCAGGCAAAACTCCCATGTTCATGCTAAATCGTTGCTGGTCCAGTTAAAGTAAACAAAGTAGAGATAATGCTGCTTTTCTTTCCAGCCAGAAATGCTGGTTTCCTGCTTAAATGCATACCTTTGATGGTGGTTCACTGGCAGAACTTGCCTTAGGTAAAAGAAACATAATTATGCAATTTTCTGCTAAAATATTTTTGCCCTTAAAGAGAGAGGGAAACTGAGATCTAATCCAATCTCCCAAGGAGTGTCCATTTGTGAAATTAAAACTATTTTATTGCTTTAAGCTAATTTCTATTTAAAAAAAAGAGATTTTGATTAGGGTTTACATGAAGATAGCAAGCGGCAATCTAGTGGAGCCCTGTGGCCTGTATGGGCTTCATACTGGGCCAGCAAGTCAGATGTTTTTGGAATAAAGTATATTACATTCACAAATTACCTATATAGAATGGTTAGGGTATATATATTAAAGATACAGATCTTAATAAGACATGAAGTACAAACAGTGTATTATTTCTACATTTCCATATTCCAAGGTGAAAGAGGGCAGCGCTGTCTCCTTATCACACTGTCGATCTCAGAAGTCAGTTTCTCAGACTTGAAATGAGTGAAGCTGAAAGGCTTGCAACATGTCATATTTAATGGAACTGACTGAACTAATTGCTGTGAAAGTACACTGTCACAGCCTAATAAAACTAGATATGAAGCAAGGCTAAATTCACTATGAAAATGTTCTCTTTACACAAAATAGTTACGATGCCAAATCACAGAGGTGGTGATGCAGTTCAACGCACAGTAGTGACATGCAGCTATTGCATGTACTGGTTAACAGATAAAATTTGAGACATCGTATTTCTCACAATTAAGGGGTCCATGATGTTTTACCGTAGATGCAAATAAGCTGTTTTTCCTCCTCATCCCATTACCTAGCATGCAGAACAACAGAACTTCACCCAGCAAGCAGCTGGGAATCAGTCCCTTGCCTGAAGCTGCTACAAAAGTACATGCACGATATGGAACACGCTAATAAAACTTCCTCATCTTTTCCCTGGTTGTGCCTTTTCTGATCTGTTCAGTGCTTGGGAAAGTTCTGATGCAACCTTTTATGGATCGGCACTTCCCCCACTGAGCAGTAATAATCATCAGTGCTTAGGAAATCCGCTTTTCTACACTGTGATGGAAAGAAGGAGTTAATTTGTGTTTCTCGTCAGAACTTAGCATGGAGTTTGTTGTGTCTCAAAGGCAGGGGAGGCACTAGAAAAGCCCTGTGCTGTTCTTTTAGCACTCATCTACCTTCACCTGAGCAAAGGCTTGGATGGAGCAGAGGTTTCCCTCCACCCGAGGAATGATTTCCCTGGCATTCATGGTGATTCATTCTCTCTCATACAGAGAGAAGAGGCAGGTATTGGGCCGCAGTCAGTTTAAGTATGTGCTGATCCACCACAGGTGAGCCACTGCTCATTAAAAGACTGACTCCTACCCTCTGCTCTTGGAGACTACTGCTGCTGACAGAGATCGGTGCCATTTAAAAATGAAGCCCAGCCCAAAAGCTGGACCCTACTTTCACTTTACAGTGCCAGGGGTTCCCAGTTAAAAATGTTCCAAAGCTGCAAAGTTGGGATGTTTCGCTGCAGCAGTTTTCTAAGCCTCTTAAGTTCCTGCACGGATTATAACAACCTCATTTCAGCCGCAGGGTATCTTCACTGACATCAGCAAATTTGGCTCAATATCCTCCAATAGATGGGCAATTTGTTTTAATAATAAACAATACCACAAATCACAAGAAAAGCAGCATAGCTGCCAAAATGTCTTCAGTCCTTACAAGAAAAGAAACAGACTCTGCTACAATCAAAGGATTTTGTTTTCATTTTGGTGAAGTGGAATATTGCATTCTCTCAGAGGGTTTCTGTCTCTGATACCATCGAATAGTCTTTTGGCATTAAGGACAGTAGAGAATATCCTGTAGTGTGGGTTTGCATAAAGCCACTTTGGAACAGGAAAAAAAAATTACAAGGAACATTTCAAGCAAAACTGAATGAGAAAATGATCAGAAATACTTAATTCCCGTTATGAAGGATTCACATTATTAAAACTACTACTTGTTTGCTGTCCATTTCTTTGAGTTACTATTACCATTTTAATTTCTTAGCCTTTCTATGGAGGAAGGAAAAATTTTTCTTTTTCTGAATGAGCATTAAATATATAACATTTATGATGAACACAGCAGGCAAAGTAAATAATGAATAGAAAACATGCTTGTTTAAAGGAAAGTATTAGTATTTCTTAGGCAGTGAAGCTCATGTACCTTGAGAAGAACACCTCAGACAGATGTAGTTTAATGGTGGGGCTCTATATTCAAAGTAAATAGCACCCGTAAACAGCTGCTATTCACCAAACATAGCAGGACTGGATTTGGATGCATATCCATGGACATTTCCATAGCCTCTGATCTGCCCTCTTCTTAAACAAGTAAAAGAGAACAGCACACACACTGTCTAGACAAGTACAATTTGCTTTTCGAAAAGATCTCTGAACACTAGCAGCACCATGCCCCCAAAACATCTTCCAGTTAGGTCTTTGTGAAAGAACTTAGCAGCGTTAATTATGAATTTGCACTTCGTGACTGAAAACTAGTAAATAGCATAGCATATATATGTATATTTAACTGCCAAGGACATACTACTTTACTTTTAGGTTTTATTCCTATAGGCTTGGTTTGTTCTGAGACCTCATAAAAAAAGCTCAAGGCCAATCAAGATAAAAGTGTAACAGAGACAGTTTTCTTCTGAAATAAACAGCATGTATTATCCTACTGTCATATCATATCATTTTAAATATGTTTCAAATGATGTAGAAAACACAAATTAGCCTTTTGAACTTGGATCAGGAATCAGTTTGGTAGTTTAATGTCTAGCAGAAAGGTCTGATATTTTCTTTTTCAAGTATAACTTCTCTCCCTTATTCTAATGCTGCTCTTTCCTGGCTCTTAACAACCCACAGGCTCTTATTATTATGGTGCAGGATGTCCTTCCGTGGTTTCAGAGGAATGTGGGAAGGACATATTCCAACGTGTCTGTGATGCTCAGGACAACTTTCTTTGAACTGAGACCTGGGCTGTCATTGTAGGCAGCTAATATGTTTCAGGAGACATTTTTTCTTGTAACATTTACTTGGTATGTGATGGGTTTTGTTCATTCATCAAAAAGAAGCCACAAAGCTGAAAGTATGGAAATACAATCTGAAAATGTATGTTCTTTTGCTTCTGTCACAACGATCACATCCCTGCCAGTCGGGGTAAAACAGTAATGAAAAATCTTTACATGTATTTAAAGAAAACTGAGTTAAGTTCTGACTTCAGACTTCACTGGATTTTGAGGCACTGCAGTAGTGAGGATGCAGAGGCAGGTTGCTCCTTTCAGAATGGAAAGCAAAAGCAGCAAATGCCTGTCGAAGAGACAAAATGGAGAGCTGCTATTTGAAAACTGGCAAGGTTGATATGCATATTAGAGGTAAGTAAATGACATTTACTGCACCCACACAAATTACTTCAGTGTCACGAAAAGGTACTCAAGTTAGTTTTAAACTAACTAAGCAAAATTTGATCACTGTAGATCATTCACAGCAGTGCGGTGCATCATACGGATGCATCTTCTCTGTTTTTTGGAGTTCCCTGGTGCCCCGCTGACCTGGTTCTGCCCCATGGCGTCCAAAGTCACCTGATGCAGACATGTCTACGATGGATTGCAGTTGCCTTTGTGTCCGCTATAGTACATTATACTATAAAAATCGCTGCATGCTTTCAGTTTACTTTCACAGCTGAAGGATCTTGCTTGAAACTTAAATCTGCTCAGTAAATTCCAAATGCCACCATAAACTGGAATCAATGAATCCAGTCATTCGTGTATTACATATAAAAGATACTGGGGAAAAATGTGTTTTTAAGAAGAGCAGACATGCAAAGAAAGTGAGAACTGCAGTACTGCATTTCATAGACCACAAAAGGGTACTATTTATAGCCTACCTTGAGATCAAGAATGTCAGTTAATAAGAACGCTAAGAAGCTAGCACTTCTTTAATTTAAGTAAAATGTTCAACAACTGAGGAAGCGAGATAGACATAAGAGGGTTCCTTTAGAGCTATTAGCTGTTTGCATTGATTATTAAGAGAGTAGAGCGATGTTATCACTGCAAACATGTTTTCAATCACTAAACTCTCACTGACCTCAATAGCAGCAAGATGAGGCTCCAAGAGATAACAGAAAATACCTGTAAGACTTGACCATGATTCACACTGAGGCAAGACCTTTCCAGTGTTTCCAGCAGGATATAAAGAAATACAAGAAATGTTTGTCTCTCTTTGGCTGTCAGGGTGATATAAATGAAACTGGCCACTAAATATCTTGATTTATAGTGCATTACCCTAAAATGTAGTGGATTACTTTGAATAACTGGCAGATGCGGTCACTTCTTTCACTTTCCAGGCTGTTTGATATTATCATTCATTTTTCTGCTGAAGACCATTAGCTTTATTTTAAAACCAATGTGGGGTGAAGTGAGGTTAAAGATGCCCACTGGTTGTTCTTTCCATGTTCCTCCATTCAATAAAACAATAGCGGAGCTTTACACAATGGAACATCTCTGTCCAAGACAGAAAAAGCAAGTGAGAAAAGCCTGGCTGGAGTTTAGAGAACCACAGAGGGAATTTAGCTAATTATATGACGTAGCCATTAATGTTGTTTGTTTGACACTGTTTTGTAAAATAAACACTTCATGAAGTTATCATTCTGAGCTTTAGTTTTTCCAAAAAATGAACATTCTGCAGGTAAGGGATCTGAAACATTTACAGTATTTGCCAGCTGTTTAAATGACTCTAACACCAAATGCAATTAAATGCAAAGTTGATCAGCAGAACAACTTTGCACATGTTTTCTACATAAGACTACATGGTAATATGGAAGGAGGGGAATTTCAAGAAATGTAAGCTTAACTTTATGAGAAGAAGAAACCAGACTTCATCGTTAAAATCCCCATGGTAAAAACTGTATAGATTACATAGGCAGTGTAGGCAATGTAGATTGTGTTTCATGGGTCACATTTTTTAATATCTAGATACACTTAAAATATATGGCTGCAACCATGTATTTGTTGCATGTGCCAACAATCAATTTGCACATGCACAGACTAGAACAACATGCACTGGAAAACTTGCAACACTTTATCAAGATGTGGTCCTGAATGTTATTTTGCTTTTGTATTTTCTGTTTGCTCATGGACTTCATGCCATCTTTCTTTCCTTTTTTTTTTTCCGTAGATACTAATAACGCCAAACATGGATGCTTCAGAAGAGACAAAAGAAATATGGCTGGTTAAAGAAACAGAATATGCTTACAACAGCAAACAGATTACATATACGCATGTAACTAAGAACTCCAAAGAGTTGGGCTGCATGCATACAAAACTAAATTTAGCTAATTAATTATAGCAATGAATTTGTACCAGGCATAATGCAGTTTCTATTAGTTTCTATGCAACAAGTTCTGTTGTGTAGAATTTTAATAAAAATGTTTCAAAAACATTAATCACAATATTTCCAAAGAAAATATCATCAACAGGCCAATTTATTGATAATTTGATAAGGAAAATCACCCTGAGAATATTTGCTAGCAGCAGACATTCCAACATCTCTTCCAAACTCCTGTTTCCATAGGTACTGATATTGCATACACGTCTCTGTGCGCCAGAGTCTTATGACTGTTTGCCATAAGCACACTGGCAGATACTTTACATCTTATTTTAATTCAATGATAATACTGAATATTTTCTCACTAGGAACATTTGTATGTAATAACTAAATGCTAGAATTCTCTCTTATTTTAATGAATGGCAGAACTTGTAAATTAAGTGGCTCTACAAAACTATTTATTTCACAATGCCTCTAACATCTAGTCTATAAGTTTCATAAGCAAAAATGGGAGTTAACTTTCTCATACAAGAACTGTTGATTTCACCACAGAAAACCCAAGGTAAGATTTTTATGTATAACTGAGTTTACAGTACTGAAGCCTTTTAAGTGGAAAACACCAACCATGATTTTTACAGCACGGTAATCTAAACTCAGCTATTAATGAGTCTGCTCTTAATGCAGGCTTTAAGATTGAAGTAATTTACTGCAAAACAATATAATGAGAAGGTATATAGTATATAACTGTTACAGTTATGTAAGAATCAGATTTCTGTTCCTTTATAAATTTCAGGGTTGTGAATATTTTCTTGTTCTGCAACAGAAAGAAGTTCTCTACGCTTCTCTTGAAATTAAACTGGGAAAATTATTTAGGGTTGTGCAAACTTTTTTGTTTTGATGACACATAAGCATTAAACTCTATTTTAGCCCTTACCAAGAACTGATTTAGAGTGGAAAAACCAGAATGTTTAAACATGTTGCTGTTATTTTTGTTTGGTTTTAATAATCACTCCCTAAGTCAAAATCTTTCTGTGAAACACTTCTATTTCAACAAAACAACATTTTTGGATGAACCTAAATTTACATACAGTTCCACACTAATTTTTTTTTTCTGTTAAATGTTATCTTTTATGACTTTGACTAAATAAATTTAATACATAAGGTAACCTCTTCCACATATTTTATGAAAGTTATTGCATACCATTTAACCAACTTTTAAGTAGACTAACATGGCCATGGCAAAAAATGTTAATATTTTAAATTTTAACACGCATAATTTTGGTTTCAGTGAGGCGATAATCCGATTCATAGATAACTCTAAAGCACTGGTTTAAATAAAAGGAAAGCGTTTATCGATTCACAGTCTTTTGAACCTGAGAGATTTTATGAGTTAGCTGTGTAACACTAATGAGAGCTGTCTTAAAGCTTGGTGTTTAAAGTTAAGCTCCTAAAATTAAGCATCCTAATAGAGCAGCTTCACTGGCTGGTATGCTAACCCGCTGCTTGCTACCACTGTTCTGCTGGCAGAGCAAAGAAAGGCTGAAACTGTTTGTTGTGGGCAAGAGGCACATTTTGAAAGAAATCAGTGACTTCCAGTCTAGAATCAAGGTACATGAAGCAGTTATTCAGGACAGACTTCATCCTAACAAGACTGCTTTTAAAAGGAAAAGGAAAAGCAAACCAAACGGGGTGGGGAGAAGAAGCTGAGTTACTGTGCAATCAATGTACATGTGTTTGGTTAGGTCTGTGGCTACAACCACCTCACAATCACCTTATTAGAAAGCACATTTTACTAGAATATTCTTTTAAATCAAAGGAACACACCAAATATGTCCCTATTTTAAATCCTATAAAATAAGATACCTGTAACAAGACTGCTTTACAAATCAGAGATTACATGCTTTCAGTTCCCCTGAGGAACAGAAATAATCAAAATGATGATGTACACATAAGTAAAGGCTGTTCTGTGCCAAGAATTTTAATCGACAAGCAGTTATGTCAAGACAGCAAAAGACAGCTGTGTAAGCGAAAAGAAATGAGATAATTTTTATGGAAAAATAGCATGGAGTCCTTCAGCAATCGTGGCATTATTTTGTAGGTTGACATACCAGTCACTAATGGGATTTGGGCAGGTGGGGCAGTGCTCAGAATTGTTTGAGAGCTTTTATAGTTTATTTTCATTTAAGCATGAGCAACAACAGGCACATGTGAGCTTTCAAATACATGTGGCTAGAAGAAATCAAATGATCAAGAACCGGAACCATTATGCTGTTTGCAGCACTGGTCCCCTTTTCTGAATTGGGCACTGAGCCGTAACCTTGAAAATGCCATTGCCCACCTCACTTGCAGGCAGACACCTCTGGAAGTCTTAGACTTGCTAACAGAAGACAGGGAAACCTAACCTCCAGAATTTGTCCTATGACCCAGCTAGATCATTTACAAAGGACAAACACACAAATGTGCAAACTCAGGATACCCAGAGCTTGCTGAACACCTCGTTCAACAAGCCAGGCAAAATGTGCATCTAGGTCCCTGGAAAACAACTGTTGCTATAATCTAAATCACGATAAAACCAGTAAGTTGAAGCAGAGCGAATTGCTTTATTCTGCTGAAAATAAGCACAAGCCTTCAAGGAGACCTGCCTGGCTCCCTCCGGGGACATCAGAGTTCCTCCTTAACAAATGAACTCCAGGGCCTTTTTGCAGTTGTCTGCAAGGACTGAGAGGCTTTGGCTCCATGTTTATCATGATGAGAAGCAAGAGAACAAGCTGTCAGTCAAAGATATACTTCCATGTAGTAATAACTGGGTCGCCTCCAGCAAGTTACTGTCTACCTAGATGTCACTGCTTTTAAGGTATCACCCTCTGTCAGGACAGCACATTAGGAGGTAAGATTGCACAGTACAAACCCATGGGTTTTGGTTTAAACACTGCCACATGATCACAAGCACACAAAATAAAACACAGTGAACTTTAGAGCAAGTTCCGGGCAACCCGGTAAAACAACACAACACTGAAATGCTTTTGTCTTTAAAATGAAACTATCTGCATAGCTCTGCTCTCTGCCGTATGTTTTTATTCACCTCTTTTGAAGCCAGCAAGTACTTCTTGGGGTGGAGGGGAACAATCTCCCAGACAGACAAGCTGCGTTTGGACACCTTCTAATACCACACACAGCTGTGCTGCTCTGGGAACAGCAGGTTCATCCCAGCTGTTAGAAAGTGAGGCCTGAGAAAGGACGATCAGCAGCAGGATGGAGACTTCTCTGGCATGCATAAAAATGCTGTCCATCCTCTCACTAACTTTCTCTCCTGGGCAATTAGGAAAACTTGTGTACTATTGCAGGAGATAATTGGAAATTAACAGGTACTTACCCTATATGCAGCCTAATTGTAGATCTGAAAGTAAAATCCACTTCCCGGAAGCAAGAGATACTTGATTTAATGTCTATGGGGAATTGAGTAATTGATAAGTTTGTTGTGGCCCTCTACATTTTGTCTTCAGTGCGTAGCACTATCCCTGATACAAGCCCTTAACGTGTCCCATTGTACGTAGATTTCACTGGTGTAGAAATAGAATACTCTTGAGAAACCTGCTGCTTATCCTGTAGTGAAAAACAGGCATTAATACCAACATATTTCATTGTAATTCTCCATCGGACCATACATCTTAGTTTGTTTTTGAGTGATTATCAGCTGCCTGCCTCCTCTCCCTTTTCTTTTTAAGTATGGCATGATGAAATGTGAGAAGCCATGGTATCGTCAGAAATTGTTTTTCAAGCCTTGACATCTGTTTATGACTATTGCTAGAGTGGAAAAGAGGGAATTCTCTTAAATTTCAAAGATAGCATGTGCTGCATCCAAATATCTGACTAAAGAACGCTCTATTTTATACCCAAGGACAACACGCCGACTGGTTCACGCAGCTCTGGTTTAACACAGAGTAACACTAACACTACCAAAACACCGTGACTGAATGACCTCTATCAATGTTGCCAGTTTTAAAGCTTTGCATTACTGTAGCATTGTGCAATTTAGCAGTCTAGAAATCCTCTGCAAATCAAGAAAGCAAAGCTTCTTTCTCAAAGCCAAATACAAGCAACAAAACAGAGCCACAAGAACATTTCTGTGCATTTTTTTCCCCTCTTTCCTTACTATCCAGTGACACTGGATATCTTGTTAACTGTGTTTGTCTTTTAGCTTCTATTTGAGCAAATTGAAACACAGGAATCTCAAAATGAAGATTAAGTTTTTATAGTGACTACGGGCATAGCTTTTGCTTATGCAAGTTGCCTCCTATCTCTGCCAAGCGGCATGTTTTCCTCCTTCTGGTTTAGTTTTGGCTACCATGTGTGGGTGTGCAGAACATTTTGTTGCAGCGACTATATCTCTTTTCCTGTATCTAAAGGAACCTCAAAATCTTAGCTTACATATTTCTGAAACTCCAAATAACTCTTGGGCACAACTACTGATGCCATTGGAGAGAAGCTATGTAGATTATAAGCTGAAAAAAGAGCAATGGGTGTGAGGGAAATTCAGAACTTAGCTGATATGTGTTTAGGGCAAACAGTACTCAGATTTATAAATGTATCTTCAATGTTTGTTGGTCCTTTGTTTAGGTCAGGATAGTTTTTAGACATGTTGAGCTACTACCTTAGTTTAATCTCTTTAAAGAAAAAGACCAAAAAGCAGACACTTACCAGGATTTCAAATCTGATCTTTCTATAGAACTGAAAAGCTGATTCCTTAATTTACTATCAGAGGTCTTAGCAACCTTACAGACCAACATCTGGGTATCAAAACCTCAATGATGGGCACAAATAGTCTACAAAGGTGCTGTCTTCAATCAAGACAATGCAGCAACCATGACTCATAAATCTGGTTTTGATTTGAAAGTAATTTTGAATCTCTATGGCTTATTTTATGTATAAATACTTAAATCTGATTCTTCTCCTATGTGGCTTCTTGTAAAGAGTAACAGTATTTGGAAAGGCTATGGAATACAGCCCATTTTCCAGTCAGTGGAAGATCACTCCACTTCAGCACGCTACACTGGGCTTTGCTCAGAATCACTTTAAAAGCTCCAAACAATGTGATTTATACTTTTCCCTAAATAGACCATTCCACAGCCAATTTTATCACACTGTAAGGATCTCGCATATGTGTGTGTGTGTATCTTCAACGTACGAACGTATGTTTACTCTGTATTTTACTCTACCTCATTGCTTTTGTCCGCGTTCCCAACGTGGCCTGGGAAATTGCAACTAAACCAAGTCAATGGAGCTACAACAACTGATGTAAAGATCTTCTCCAGGTGTTTAAGCCCTAAATTTTTCCCTAACTTAAGTCATGCTAAATTGCATACATTCAGCTTTTTAAACATCAGAAATCAATGCTTAGAGCCCTAATAATGCTAGTTAAACCCTTCCAGTGTGGCAGTATCTTTATTCTAGGATGTTGTCCAGAACCACAGTACTGGCTCATCATAGTGATTTTTGCTTTTGCAACAAGATGACTTTTCATAAGCAGCCCAAAGCTGCATCAGTCTTTTCATATCCATACTGTTTAACGAATTCATGTCCATTAGGTGTACACTGACATAACCTGACGTCTCTTAGTATTGTGTTTTCCTCAGAATCATTTTCCTGTAGCGAACAAAATGTTTCAGGATAGTTTCTCGGTTCTCAGGTTTTGTTTGTTTGTTTGTTTTATAAAAGAATAACCTTGTATTGCTAATTCTTTCTCAGCTTTTCTTTCTGCCATGACATCTTTTTTTATGTCATTGTCTAGACTGACCTTCAGACTCATAGCAAGTTTGGGGCTGTTAATTTACTGAGTGGCTCACTCTTTTTTCCAAGTCAGTTACAAAGATAACAAGTGCAACAGGTCCTAATACTAGCACTTACTACCATTACTGTATTATTTCACTTGCCATTCCCTAAACATATTTAACACAGTTTCATTTCTCAATCTGATCATTTAGTCTTTTACCTAGGCTTCATCCTGTCTATATTTTTAGCTGAATAAACTGGATTTAACTTTTTGCATACTATATCATGAAGTAGTTCCCAATGAAGTATCAAAGCTGTGTATTTCCAGCACACTGCTTTCAGCCATTATGAAAAAAGCATTGTTTTCCAACTTGTCCCCATCCCCGGCACCCCCCCAGAAAAGCTGGTGCTCCAGTGATTTAGCTCAGTGCAAGGCTGCACAAACAGTAATGGTGGAAAAAGTGAGAAATTGAGAAATGGCTGCGGCAAGGAGAGGATGAGACCACCCCTTTTGGCACGAGCATGGATCAAAGTGATCATGTAGCTGTAGGGCTACAGCTCCTACTGAAATAAATTTGAAAAAAGAAATCCAAAAGATTACTTCTTTCATTTGCTTGTTTTTACACTGCATATAAATTATTTCAGCGGTTAAAGGATTTTACCATGGTAAAAAAGTAACATGAGAATTGTCACACTGGATCAGGCTAACGGCCCTTTTAGAACACTGTGTCTACATGGCATGATATAAAATTGAGTCTAAACTTGAAGCCTCACTTAGGAAAAAAAAAGTAGTAAAAGCTGGTTTCTTATATGTCTTCATTCAAACTGACTAAAGATAAAATTAACCTCTCAGCAAGCTGCTCTCCCACTCCCACACAAACCTTCTCCCTAATATTTACGATGACATAAATACCTTAGTGGCAACTCTGTGAAAAACATTGCTGGTATTGATTAATATTAGCTTAGCTGTAGCTTCTTCTAAGGAGTTAAAATCAAAATTGAGAAGAAAAAGCCTACAAAAAGCCAGAATTCATGGACCATGTACTTCACAGACAGAGCATTTGAGAGCTCATATGCCAGACAAATTTTTACATTTTCAAATGTAATTGGAATTGAGTAAAACAAAGTGTTATATTTGCAGGCATATGTCTCTAAGGTCTTCATAAATTTAAGTCCTTTGAGAAAGCATAAAATATTTATAGAAACAAGAGATCCATATTGTGCTTAGTCTAGTTTGTATTTGTCAGTTTATCACACTGCAGATTATCGCATACTGCTGTTGATTATTTCACATAGATCACAACATGGGGGAGATCTGGCTGAGAGAAGTTCTTTTCTCTAAGAAACCTGATGAAAGTAGGAAACAAAGGAGGCATTTTAAGTTGAAACAGATGTCTGAAATTTCTTAGTAAGGCTGGTTCTTGGTTCATCTGCTCCATTAAAAGTTTAGGAAACAGCAAGGAGGCCTGAAAAAAGTAGGAATTAATTTTAGATGGCTTTTCATTATTTCTTTGAGTTCTTTGGAGCAGCTCTCAGACCTCTGAGTTTCATTCTCTCTTAATTCTCTTCTTGGAGCAATACATCACATTCTTCATTATTAATAACAACATTATTCTTACTATGTTCAAGGTGACTTAAGAAGTGTTACAGAATTAATTTTTTCAATATCCATTTCAAGCTCAGTTTTGACAAATAGTAGTCATCCTTCCTTGTAAAAGTCTCTACTGAACCAAACAGAGAAAATGTGTCTCTTACAGAGAGGTTTCTTATAGAAACCGTGGGAGTACACACAAAATCAGTTTTCCACAGAAGAATATTTCTTGAAACAAGTTTTGTTTCCCACGATGCACCACATCTTCTGTCCTTTTGCACTTTGGTGGTTCATCATGGTACTTAACTTCTCATGCACCACCACTGTACTTCTGGGGGACATACAGCTGAATTGGGCAAAATGAAATATTTTGATAATTCTACGTTAATTTTATGTCCATATTTCAGGTGGTATGTCTTAGTTTAGAATAAAGTTAGTATCAAATTATCAATATTCTTCTGTGGAAAAGTCTTTTGTTTTGTTTTGTAAGACAAATTCTTCTGAAAATTAGTAAAACAAACAAATACAAGATGTAAAATGCTGCTGCATGTATGAAAATGGCAATTTTTTCCCCTGTTTCCAACTTGACTAACATAGGGTGAATTTCATGAGAACAATGAAAGGCACTTCACTGCCAAATTTCAGTATATATCTCCAAACCACAGAGGATACACAGCTGTTCAAAAAACCAAATGAAGAAAATAAGCACTGGCAAAAACACCTGTTCTTCACCAACCTTTTTATTGGAAACGAATGACCTATTTTTGTTGAAATTTAAAAAAAAAAAATCTAATGTGATGAAGGAACAACCTATGGGAAAATTCAGATTAAATTACTACCATGAGCTGGCTGGAAACAACCGAAAACAGAGTGCTAAAGGCAGAAAGCATTAGGCAGTGTTCACAGTCTCTCACATGGCTCTAACACACCTGCTCCCTCCAACTCGCCGCGTTCCCCTCCCTTTCAGCAGCAAATCCAGCTTGGGGAGGTCACTATCTTCACACTCTCCTGCGGGACAATGTCACTGTCTGCTTTGCAGGGAAGAGGAGATCAAGCTTGGCGTTGGCCTACCTCGCTGCCTGACATAACTTACCCAAGCATCTGTTTCAGAAAGTCATAGAAGTAACATAAAGCCAGAAATACTCCAACTTATTTTTGAGAGAAATCAAAGCATGTTTTCTGAAGAAAAGCCTAGAACATATATTTTGGAGTTGTGGAATATCTGGAATATGCTTGCAGGCTCAAAGGGCCTTGACGCTGGGAACAATGAAATCACCTTTTTTCTTTTTTTCTTTCCTGATTCCTCCATTGCTTGGAGAAAACAGCCTTTGGCCAGTCTTTGTAAACAAGCAGGGTTGCATTAAAGATGCTAAACTTCATCATCAATTTTTTCTGCTAACAGGAAAAACTACAGGACTTGCTGGAAGAGCTGCTTGGGCAAAAATTGAAAGCAGTAAAGTGTTTTGATTAAAGGGACTTCAGTAAAATAACAACAAAAACATCACCAACAAAGAAGTAACTAACTATTTTTGCATGTGCTGATTGAAATGCAAAAAAAGGTCTCTGGAATCTACTTATTTAGAGCAAAAATTTTATGTTTTTTAAAGATCTAGTTACGTTAAATAAAGAGTTAATGTGAAATGTAGAGCCCTTGCTATTACAGAAAGAGTAAACACCAGACAACCACTCATGAAAGGTCTCTGTTACATGCTGCTGAGCCTGGGCCCAGCTTGTGATGTTCTGATTACAGTAATCATTCTGTCTTTTTACTCACAAGTTGCGTAAAATGTTTTTAAAGCATTCATCAAAAGAGTGGCAGTTGCGCCTCAGAGCTGCACGCTGTCCCTGTGCTTGCTAAGCTATTCATTTTACAGTTGCTGCTGAGACCGCTCATACATTTTGCATGTTTCAAGTGAATAATTATGTAAAATTACATTAAAAACTATGTACTTTGAGTGCATCAAAACCAGAAAATAAAGCAACCCACCTTGCCCAATCATACCATTGTCCTGAATACCCCTATTTAATTTGATAGTGACAACATGCAGACTCTGTGGTGGTTTACATCACTTGACCCTTTTCATCCTAAAACATCTTCAACTACTATTATAACCCTGTTTCCGCTGCACAGGCCCAATGTATCTTTCAGCATCTGCATAAATATAAAATCACTCCTCAAGTTTTGGAACTAATTTAGACATTATTATACAACTTAAAATTTTTTTCTACCAAAGACTGAAACGTGCTTACCACATAAATATAGTCATAATGTTCCAGTCATGACTGGAGCTCACCACAAATAAAATTTGATAGTGTGTTTACCTTTTCCGTAGCTCAAAATGGTTTAATTGTAGAAGTACATTATATTGATTATGCATCCATCGTTGGGTACTAGTTTTGTTTAAATCCCTTAAAATGTGAATATTTATCAAAACTGGATGTGTATTTTTCATTTTGTATCTTCAATAACATGTCATATTGTAGATAAAATAGCCAGTCCAAGTTACTTGACAGTTATAACTCATCTTTATATACTATTTTGCCCATTAGTTAACAAAACATTTCTCTCTGAAAAGCACACCCGTTCATGATTTCTTTTAAATTCATTTATTTTGCTAGAAAACATCAGCTGGTTGAAATTAAAGGAGGAAAAGACAATTTTAATTAATATCTTCTTCAGGAACAAAGTTCCTAAAGTTGCTGAAGTGATCTGTTTTGACAGTTTCAAAACAAAAAAATCCCATTTGTATGTTTGAAATGATTTTTCAGTTTGAAATTTAAGACACAAAAAATACTACGTCCAATGAAAATGAAATGTTTGGATTGCTCAAAAGCAAAACATTTTTTCAGATTGCTGGCTCACTGAAATTGTACACTTTTTTTGCCAATTTGAAATGTAATACAAATTCCAAAACTTTTTTTTATACATCTAGATGTATACACACACACGTATAGCGATATATCTCTCTGTATACATATAGAGATATATGAACACGCATATGCAAATCCAAACTAAGATAGAGAAATTTAAAAAAAAAAAAAAAGTATGAGCACACATTTATGCCCACAAGAGTCATCTCTGAAATCTAATGGGCTATTTAGACTAAGGCTGGCAATCAAACATAATCTCTAAAATTTACATGCTTCCTGCACTCAGGTGGAACAATAATAAACTCCCAGATCAATTGTGTTCTACCTCAAAAAAAAACCCCCTAAATCAATATAATGCCTTTCTTTGAAGGATGAAAGGAAATAAAGGGAATTTAAAGCTTTGATAGGAATTCAAAGGGGACTCCCAGTATCCGTCTCAGATTTTACATTAGAACCTCAAGACGTGCTTAGGCTTCTGAAAGGGGTTTGGCTATAAATACAGATTTCTAGAGGAGCAGCCTAAAACTTCAAGGGCCATTTCTGGTATGAGAAATAACTGATAGATACTTTAAAAAGAAAATCTTAAGTGCTGATAAGTTAGCTGATAAGACAAATAACTATAGACCATCTTTAGGAGAAAGCATAGGAAGGTGCTGAACAGATTATTTAGGGGCTTTTTAACAAATAGCTTTCAAAACTTGAAAAACCTCTTAACTTTCTAAACTTAATTAAAAAATTAAAAAAATGTATTTTACCCCTGTCTTTACTTAGCACTGTTTAAAGATGTAACTGATAGTATCAGGCTCACTGTACAGTACTCAGTTTAACAGTAGGCTCATATTATCCCATCTTAAATATTCCACACAGCTGGAAGTTGTCAGCACAAGGAATAGAAACAAGGGGGCTGCAAACAGTCTCCTGCAAGTAAGTACAGGCATGCTGGCACTCTTCCAGGTTTATTTATTTTTAAGATCGTGCTAAGGATGTAAGGCTTTGATTCTATCATTTGTCCTGATTTTGTCCCACTTGCTGACAGTGGGTGATCCAGCTTTCATATACTTTCACATACTGCCTTCAAAAGAAAAAATATTTAATTTACCTTTGTCCTACGATTGGTATGCTGTGAAGCCCACCCCCCTCCTCATATTCCCCCGAACGCATCACATGAGTTTTTGAAAACAATGAAGACTGATTAGATTTTGATCTTACAGACTGGTTGGGGGCGGGAAAGGTGGTGGTGGGAAGCAAATAATTACTACAAAAATATTTCCTGAAAATAATTTCTCATAATTTTCATTTCCTTGTAGTAACTTACAGATGTGACTGGTCTAGAATACCAACATTCTCCACCACCATCCAAAAACTTGAAGAAAGTTTGGATTCAAGTGTTAACATAAAATTTAAAATTTGAAATGTTTATATGATAGCCCAGATTCAAACATAGCCCCAAAACTGGGAACATCTAAATGTAAAATCAAAAGAAAATTAAAATTCCTGCTTCTACACTGTTCTGCAATACAAAGTCTGTAAGTAAAAAATTGGGAAAATCCTTCTACCAGCAAGAAGCCTGGCAGAATTTTGTAACAACCATCTAGTGAGAATTTTGCAAATTAAAATTGATTCAGGTATTCAAGTTTGTGCAATTTGCATTTTGTCGAATGCAACAATAAAACATTCATGGACTTCATTCTCATATAGATAGAGGCCCCCTCATGCTGCTTTGGCACAAAACCAAAATATTCCAGTAAATTACACACAGTTAAAAACCAAAGTGCATCCAAGTCTGCAGGAAATTCTGACACTTGATTTTCAACTGCTCAATGAAAACTATGTTCTTCTCACAGAAGCAAAGTTAGCTTTCCTTAGAGCTACTTCCACAGTTAGAAGAAAATAGATAAGTTTTTCTCACGTCTGCAGAACAATCAATAAACTTCAAGCAAAGTCCAAGTCCAAAAAATTTGGGCTTTAATCTCATCTTAACTAATCGACCAGTGTTTCTCCACCAATGTAGTTTAATGAAGTGCTCTATTACTCATCTCTTATCAACTTCTGCACTAAGACAAGCAGAACGTCCATTTCACTAACAGCTGCAAGAGGCGGTCTCTGGCCCTGGGAGACACTTACCAGACGTATCTGCCCCACACAATAGGTATCCCAAGATGTTCAGTGTCACTGACTTCAGGAAAAAACAAGTACAAGTCCAGGAAGCATTCCTTTAGGACCATGCCTTGATAGAAATTCATCAAATCCAAGCGTTTCAAATGAAATGTTTAGGGTTTAAGAAATTAGCATTTAGCTTTAATGGTACTGGAAAGTTTCTAACCTACTCTAATATGCTGTTTTTTATTTTAATGCTCTTTTCTGCTAGCGGAACAGTTAAAAGGAATTTTCTTTAACTAACAATCGAACTCTGAGAAAGTAAAAATACTGTTTTATAGTGTAATATTGAAACAGTTTTATCCAAAGCATTTAATAATATTTCATGCATGTCAGTGCTTGATATGGAGTAGAAGACAACATCGTCCCTGTTTATTACAGCACCAGAGAATTTGGTGTAGAATGCTGTTCTGCCACTCAACTACATGTTTTTCTCGTTTTTTGTCCCACCATCCCTCTAACTCCTGTCTTCCTCCCCTCTTCCCTGCCCATCACACAGCAATGAAACATAAGCCTCTGTAATAATCAGTCATGCCATCCTTGTTCAAATACTGACTTTTTTTTCCACTGAAAATGTTGAAATATGGGACTGTTGTTCTATGGTTCTTTTACTGAATGAAAAGTAACATCATCCTCCACTAACTAGAGCAACTAATGTAAAGATCGGGCAGAAAGAATCCTGCCTAAAATTTACATGCAAACCAGCACAGGCCGGAACAGGATGTTTTAGAATATGATTTGGTTTGTTCTTCACTTTAATAGTAAGCCTTAATGTACTCATTAAAGATTGGCAAGAACACACAGAGATAAATTTAAAAAAATATAGTTCTGGCTTAAATGAGACTCGTGTAGTGGCAAAAAAAAAAAAAAAAAAAAAAAAAGAGAAAAAAAGAAAAGGAAAAAAGAGTAGATGCAGAGAAAATTTCAGACCTATTTTACAGTGCAACCAACAGAAAACTGTGTAGAAAACAGAAAAACAGCCAGAACATTACAAGAGAAAAAAGTTAAATTCTACTATAGCAAAAGCCTACATGAGTACACCCAGAAAGCATAATTACACTTTTTTTTGTAGAAAAAATGTATAAACATTGTCAAAATTATACACAGTTGTACACAATTGTATTAATTTATTTTAGAATTTTTTCCTTTGAACTACAAAGTTGAAGCTACATTTCAGCATATTCAGGGGTGTACTTCTGGTGGATAATATCTGCTTTTTCAAAATTCTCAGCGTGGAAGTAAAAATATAGCTGTGACTGAAAAAGATGGAAGGTCTTGTCACATTTGCTAGAACATCGCTGTAGCGATCATGCTCTGAGGGTACGAGCAAGGGGTTGTAGCAAAAACTATGTTACTGCCTCTGGTATAGTGGGAAAAGCGGAAAAGCTTTTGGTATCAGTCCATTCTTCCTACGCACGAGGCCCAAGAGTTTGTCTTTCTATCACCTGATGACAGGCTTATGTGCTTAAAAGTGTTACTGGTTTCCTCTAGTGTAACAGTAAAACAAAATATGCTATGTCTGCCCGCAAAAACTGATTTACTTTCAATTTTTCCCATTTTCCTTGTGTATAGAACAAACATTCTTGAAAACACTTCAAATAATACTATGAACTTATTTCACCTTCATAGAGATATTTTGTCTTTCAACTGTTTCTCTGAATGTGCTCAGGACACATTGTTTAATTAATTTCACCAAAGGCTCTATAATTCATAAACGTGAAATTGTTTTCATACTAATGTTTCCTTGTTCACTGTTGTTCTCTTCCTGCTCCCTTTATGTCTGACC
>NW_009188447.1:0-56696 GCF_000690835.1 Fulmarus glacialis | reverse complement strand
GCATTCCTGAAGCAGAATAGATTTGTTTTTCCAGGGCCATGGGCAGAGCTAATGGTACACAGATTCCCATGAAGTGGGTGTTGCAGAAATTGAATAAATAGCACCTGATTTCCACTGACCAAAGACAGGATCGTTAAGGTGACAAGAGAAAAAAAACCTCTAAAAACAAAGCTCTTTAGATACCTTTAGAACAGTGGGAACCAGACAAGAATGTGATATTGTATCTCCCAACTGAGGGAAACTGAGCTGCAAATTGTTCCAGTCAGGAAAGTGTACTCAACTTTGAACTTTGCTTTTCAAAGGTGAGAGCTTTCACGCAGTGAGATTGTGTGAATGGGTGTGAATTCATGGGAAATAGCTTCTGGAGTACATAGCCAGATTAAATTTAAAATCACTCTGCCTGCATCCAGAGTGTAAGTGCTGATCCGAAAAAGTGGAAGTCTTCTGATGCAGAAATTTTCTCCCTACCTATGCTAAAATCTTAATATTGCTCTCTCTGTGATGTAAAGTTGTGTAAAACCTCTCATTGCAAAGCAATAGTTATGAAAACACCAAGAAGAGTCAAGTGAGAACAGATACAGTGCGTCTTCTGATTAATTTACTAACATGGATACATGAGAATGCCAAATGTTTTAGTTTTTTAAGAACTCCTGATGGCTTACACTCTTAGGCTCCTCAGTATTTTTCAGCTAATATCTGAGCCAGCTGAAGTTTGCATGTCCACAATGTTTTGTTTCTGAGTAGAAGAGAGCATTATTAAGTAGAAAAGGGAGTCTGTAAATCGAGTATCGGGAAACTAGAGTCCATCAAAAAGCAGTAACTACTCACATGTAGAGATCACCTGCAGTAAAATAGCCAAAATGTAAGTATATCGCAAATTGGAAATAAAAAAGGGTATCTTCATACTTGCTAACATTTTTGCTTCCTGTGTGTATCTAGAATAGTACAACTGTCTTCGGTGACCATTAGCAACATTCAGCAAAGAACACAAGTTTCTACAACAGGACTGACTCAGATTTGAGGCCCAGGTGTTCAAAATGAAATCCAAAATACTTCTTAGTAAGATTTTCTTACTCCAGGGGGTCCTTAAACTTACTGCTCTCCTCCCCATTTGACCTGAAAGTTTCCTAGGTGTTTGCTTTGTACATGCTTAGAATTGCCCCAGCCTAAATAGCTCAGCGCCTATTTCTCACATCCCTCCCAAGATAGGATCTAGAAATTTGGCAAAGGAATGCGTAGGTCCCCTAAGGCATCCAAAACATTAATCATTACTGAATAATACCAAGAGCACACTGACAAGATGAGGTTCCTCAGAAAATGCAGACTCGCTCACTGTCTTTTAAAAGGATGGGTGGGAATCTCCACCCTTCACGCAACAGCTTAATGCTTGCAGGACTCAGCAAGTGAGAGGGCTGGATTCAATAGCTTCCTAAGCCTACAGACATTCAAAAGCCTAACGTCTCTTTTCCCAGGAGAGTGCCCTAACCACCAACCTTGTACGTGGGGTGCACACTCCAATACAATTGATGCTAAACCATTCTAGAGAAAGGAATCCACCATCAAATGGGCCACCAAGAGTAAGCAAGGGACAGCATGATGTTCCACCATCCTGATTCATGTGGGAGTCATGGGGATTTATGCATTCATATCAAACAGACAGAATTCAAACCTCCAAGGAGACAGTCCTAACTACTAAGCCATTCAAAACCCTGCCTTCTCCTCCAGCTCTGCTTCAAAAGAAACAAGAATGAGTGCTGCTTTCCTCTGGCAGAAAGGCTTCTTTTGTGAAGAAGACATCTGCTGAGACCTGAGATGTCTGTTCTGCAAATTATGGTGCAGTTCAGAGATCCTTAATCTAGTTTTAAACAAGTTAGCTCACGCTTTGCAAGGAGTTACTTACAGCCACATCAACTTCTACAGCAACATATTTACCTTGATAAAAGTATGTCTAAAGTAGACACGCTGTACCACACAGTCTAAACTCTGTGTGAGTCTGGGTTGCCCCAGACCTTTTGGTTTTTGTTTGTTGGGTTTTTTTGTTTGGTTGTTTTTTTGCTAGCTGTATTACACTACTAATTAGCCAGCACCTTGTTTGGATTCAGCTTTGAGGCCCTGCCCTGTGCAGGGAACTTCAGTGTATAAGCGAGGATTCAGGATTTCCACTATAGAGACTAGAAAGCACATAACTTTGGGGCACCTAAGTCATATATTCAGCCCAACCTTACATTTCTGTGGTTGTTAATAATCAGAAAGTACCCTAGATAAGGGGCTGATCAGATCTAAAACCTCACCAGCAAAACCATTGACCAAATTCAAGATTAACTGCAGTGTGGAGAATTTTAGAAGGCAGTGAATCCATACAGATGCCAGCAAGCACGGAACATGATGGCAGTAGAGTTGTATGGCTATTATTAAAGGCACAACCAACCTCCAGGATCCTCGTTACTGACATGCAAAATGGAAAATGCGATTGTCTTTCGCTTTTCAAGCTGAAATTTCAGAATCAGTAACTTGAAAACAAGCAAACGAGCCATCTCAGCTTTCTGCTTACAAAGTAAGTATGGCTTAGTAGGAGCCCTATGAGACACAATAAGCATGGAACATTACAAAAGCCATTTTGGCAGGTTACAAAGAAAAAGACATTTTAAAAATACACCTCTGGCTTATCTAGCAATACATATTAACGAGATATGGGGAAAGAGAATTTTTCCTGTCACAGCATGAGCCGCTCAGGTAAATTAAAATGATGTCAGCACTATTTCTTCCCTTAGGACTAAATCTTTGCAAATATTAAATAAAGTTGAACCTATGACATTCATACTTAAAAGTTGATTTTAGGTTTTATTTTCAACTCATATTTTTAATGAACTTAAAGTAAAAATAAAGAAACCAAACAGGAGAGGATTTTCATTAGAGTATATATGAAGTGACCAGTACAGCTTCATAATATGGTGCTTTATTTAGCTCTGTTGATTTGTTACAGCAAAACATACTGATGTCTGGATGCAGATTAAATCTATCTCCTTTGGTCATCAGGAAAGACAACTACGGTATTTAAGAAAACAATTTTTAAAACAATATATGCAATTTCCTGCATTTCCATGCAGGAAAAACATATGTAGTACAATTCTATCGGCATGATGGGTTCAGTTCAAAAGACTTGAGAACTTTTTTTTTAAGCTGTGAAGTTTCTATCTCTGACCTTTACTTTCAGTGTAGGTTCTCCCTGACAAAATAAATGCCCCCCTCCCGCCCCAGCCATCACGTTTCACAAAATTCAGTTTAACAGACTGCTGCTGAGTTCTGTAAGATGACCTCTGAAACCGTAGCTAACCTTTTCATCCTCAACACCAAGCAAACAGCCAGCAGTGCCCAGACCTTACACTACTGGAGCTAAGTCAAAGGCAGAGCTTGCCCAACTAGGTCATGGGGAAGAACAAGAAAGCCCGACGCGACATGACATAATGAACCTGACATCGTCTTGATGGACGGCAGACCTGCCTCGCCTGTTTGTTCTCAGTTTACTGTACATGATGCTCTGCTACAGGAGCCCGACCCAACCCAAAATGAAGGCTTTTGTTTACATTGTCTTGGCACATACCGGTGGCAGGGCAAGCCAGCTTCCCAGAAGGCTGCGGCTTTTGCTCAGATGAGGAGTGCTTCAGGAGCACAGGAAGCCTGAGGAGGCTGCGTCGACCTTGTCTAATTTAAGATTTGTGAAGCTGAGAGCCCAGGAAGCAAGATCGCTCTGCAGGTGCCTTCTTTTGAGGACATGGATGTGGGGGACAGATTTCTTTTCAAACCTTTAGAGTGTTCCTTTCTTGCTCAGGAGGTCAAAATTTGCTTTATAAAAAATTGCCTCAGTCTGAATAAGTTTTGCTCTAATAAAAATTAGTTCCAGAGCCTGGGAGACTTTTGGTGTCTTTTAGTTCATCTATTTTAAGGAAGAGGAGAAGCGGTTTTATATACAATCCAACTCAACATCTAATCCATGAAGGGATTTGGAAACTGCCGGAGATCTTTGACACATGAAAACTATCCATGGTTTGGTAAAGCCAGTTTTGGAGCTGGTTATTCAGAGGATAGTATAACTTCAATGAGGCAAGAAAATTTTCTCACTGATCAACAACTGATGAAGCCAAATTCATAATTTCACTTTCTAATTTCAATTCCTGTTAATTCAGGTGTCGGACTGGTTGCTATAATACAGAACCATAAAGAAGCTTTATATAAAATAAGCTATCAAAGAGGACATATCCCTGAAAATGAAATGACTCAATAAATATGTGGACATCTATTCTGGTAATTTAATAAAGTGTAAATCCCTAGTGAAAATATCTAATGAAGATCTGACTTTTTTCTTTATTGGTTATCCCCTGCCAACATGGGCTTGTGGTCCTTTCTGAGTTACACTAAAGCCAGACAATGGAGAATCAGAGAAGTGTAAAGTGATGGAATATAGAATCATAGAATCGTTAAGGTTGGAAAAGACCTCTAAGATCATCGAGTCCAACCGTCAACCCAACACCACCATGCCCACTAAACCATGTCCCTAAGCGCCTCATCTACACGTCTTTTAAATACTTCCAGGGATGGTGACTCCACCACTTCCCTGGGCAGCCTGTTCCAAGGCCTGACCACTCTTTCAGTAAAGAAATTTTTCCTAATGTCCAATCTAAACTTCCCCTGGCACAACTTGAGGCCATTTCCTCTCGTCCTATCGCTAGTTACTTGGGAGAAGAGACCAACCCCCACCTCGCAACAACCTCCTTTCAGGTAGTTGTAGAGCGCGATGAGGTCTCCCCTCAGCCTCCTCTTCTCCAGACTAAACAACCCCAGTTCCCTCAGCCGCTCCTCATAAGACTTGTGCTCCAGGCCCTTCACCAGCTTCGTTGCCCTTCTCAATATAAGCATCTAGATAAGGTCATATCAGACAACCAATAACAAATCAAAATAAAATCAAGTTATCAACTTCCTTGAAGTGGCATTAGTAAAAGCACTATAAAAAAGAATAATATATTGAAGAACACATACTGAATTAAAGATCAGAAATGAATCATTAGGGTTTCAGTTTTGATCTAAATTGCCAGGTTCCTTGTCACAATTTGGAGGAGAGGGAATTTTATATACAGGCTCATTTATAGCCATTGCCTCATCTTGGTCCCCAAAGCAATAAAACTGGAAACTAAAGAAAGAAAACCCCAAACACATAAACTAAGCAAAATAATTTGCTACAATTTCTCTCTCTCCTTTTCTCCAAGACGAAAATGTTCCCTCTGTGCCTGTTGTATCTAAATAGATAAAACCTTTGGAAATGCACTTACATATACTGCAATGCACAGTCATGTTCCTGAACCTTCATCAACCTACACAGAGTCCAGGGTAACTTAAAAAAAGTGTCACTGGCTTGTCACCTAAGAAGAGACCTAGAAAGAGCCTTGCTTCCACCAAGCACAATAGTCTTTGGCTTCTTCTTCAGCAAAAACCTTGCCACCCTGTAATGGCACTTCCTTTCTTGTAGACATTTATTCCCTTCTAATGCACAGCACTGGATCTAAAGGACCATATCCTGCCCCATGGCCAACACTCTGCAAAAAGCTGTGTGCTGCTGCCATGGTCTAGTCTGCTGCACATCACCTCCCTCCCCCGCCCCTTCTTCTACAGCATGTCTCTACCCCAGCTCCCAGTCAGTGTCCTGCCACCAGCAATTTGGCCAGATAGGAATGGAAATTTTTCTCCTATTTTTTCTTCCAGCCAGGACTCCTGATGGGTGTGGGGAGTAAGGAGGGAATGCTAGTGAAAGGACAAGATTCAGTGGTGCCCAGTGACAAGGTTCAGTAGGCACAAATTGAAAGACAGGAAATTCCATTTAAACATAAGAAAAAACATTTTTTTTTTTTACTGTGAGGGTGGTCAAACACTGGAACAGGTCACCCAGAGGGGCTGTGGAGTTTCTATCCATGGAGATACTCAAAACCTGCCTACACAACCTGAGTAACCCGCTCTATTTGACCCAGCCTTGAGCAAAGGGTTTGGGATTAGGCGATCTCCAGAGGTGCCTTCCAACCTCAGCTACGCTGTGATTCTGTTGAAAAACATCAGCAACACTGCTGATCTAAAAACAGAAGATGCATCATATAACTTTTGAATAAACATAACTATACTCGATGTAACAGAAGACATTGCAAAGCTAAAAATGCCTGGGATGATCAGAGAAAAAACAACATGAATCTTGCCTGGACTTTCCCTTTGCAAATTACTGTGGAATTTACTATGATCCTTTTCAGATACATAGCTGTTTTGTGAAAAGAGAGGTTTAGCATACATTTCTTGAAACTATCAGTATTTCAACACTGCTGCTATGCTCCTAACTAACGAGCCACACAGCAAGTCAACAGACTGTTTACTTTTGCATTAATATTTAACTTCTCCTACGAATTGATTGGAAGATTTCTTGATAAATTTTTGGAGTGGCTCATATGTACACAAGGTACAGCCAGCTGCCAGTGTAGCCAAGTTAACTGCTTGCCCTTAGTAACTTCTGTGCAAACACAGCACAGTCTTCCCCAGTTCAGCCTGATTAATAAGCAAAGACCTGGCTTCTTTTCCTCAAGAGCATGAAAGCATAATATGAGCACTACATTTTCCTCTTCAAACCTGAAAGATTTTTTCTTTCAAGAATCAGATCCCAACATTCATAGCTCAAGTTCAGTATCTTTTACATTTTATTACTTTTTTTCTATCCTTCTTATAGTCTGAGACAAGATTTACCCTCAAGTAGATTGCACCCGTTCATTAAAGAGAAGCAATCAGCTATGGACAAAAGGGGTTCTGTAGGTGTTTTCAGTACAGGCTTATTTCATCATTGTCCAGAACACTTCTATTGGCAACCAAAATAACTGAGGATCTCAGCCCTCAAACCTTACTGATGGCATACCATTCACAGGGGTCCAAGATCCAAGTCCAAACATTAAATTCTTCCATTTAAACCCATGCACACAGCCTGAACCATTGAATGATAAAACAGTGCAGAAAAGGTTAGCAGCTTTAAGCTATCTAACGTTCTGTGAGTCAATGTAGAATACATTTCTTCATCATGGGATCTACTGATATACCTGAAAGCTGTGTCTGCAGCTGCCTTACGGTGTCTGAAGTTCTCCCTGGATATAGAGACAGAATAAATCTGAAGCATGGAGCTGTGGTGGTGCTCCCCTACCTTCTATGTATGAAACAGAGAGGTCTTCAACTTTACTTCAACTCAATTCCAGGAGAGGCTACAGAGAACGAATCCAAAGCATTTCAGGTTAGATACTCAACATGTAAACACTCAGTCCTTTGGACTGATGAAGTTCACTGATTTTAGAACTGTCACTGTCTAAACCTGACTCACTGCAGCCTCCTGATTCCACTTGCAGGGGGAGAAGAACAGAGCAAGCATTGATGAATTTAATACTTCGCTGAGCTAATAAAAATGTGAGTGTTTCACTCACATCACTGTAGAATCTTCTAATACATCACATGCACATAGTGTACAAAAGGTGGAAAAAATAAACTGAAGTGGAGAGATAAATGATCAAATAGGTCTTGAAACTCTTTATCCACCTTACGATATATTTTTACTTATGATCAATATTTAGCAGTGTTAGAAAAAGCTGATTATGTAAACTCAACCTACAACACAAGAAAACAAGTTAAGGAGCTAACGATGGACAAAAGGGTGCATTCGCTTTAACGAATAGTATCACAGCTAATCATTTTAACAAAAGAGTTTGCAGTTTATGCTTGCTGTCTCCTCCTCTATATATAAGTGAATGAATTTTGTGTTTAGTTGTGAGAGCTGTTGGCTCTATGACAATATCTATACTGATCATGATGAAACTGTATGTGAAAAGAAATGTTCAAAACCTCAAACTAATTAGGTATTTTTTCATGTCATTACTAAAACAAGAAAAATGGCTTCTTGATTGAGTGCTCAACCAACAGAAGAGAGGTGTCTTAAAACAGTAAACTTACTATGGGTTAAAAATGTGCATTCTTTTATTTAAAGTCCTACATACATACATGTCAAGAATCTTAAGATGGAAATGGCAGAAAAGCATTGTAAGTTTTCAGATGTCAGTCAAAAGGGAAGGAACACAATTGTTAAATTACTAATATGATAAAAAGCACACCCCAATTTGAAGACAACACAGAAACAAAATACCAAAGAAAATTCATGGGAATTGTGAAATTCAGTTCTTTAACACAGACACCTTCCCTTCAGCTCAGATGTTATGGGATGACACCACTCTAATCCCCTTCCATAACTGGGGAATGAAACCCTGTGGTGCACACAGCCGAACTCCTTTTTACTTAGTCAATTTTTTTTTTTTTCTTTAAATGAGACAGAGTATGTTTATTATTTGGTAACAAGTAGAAGAAACAAACCTAAACCCCATAACTCTGAGAAAATGTGCCATTAAGCCTGATATTGCAAAATGCTGCCTTGATTCCCCTCCCCTGAAGTACCAGCTGCAAAATCCTTCCCTGACCCTTCAGAACTGCAATACAATACCGGCTCTTGCTGTGAAGGGTAAAACAAACAGTTTTTCTGAACTTCCATTACGATTCTTAGCAATTTCACCATTTTGCATGGAATCTGTACGATTACAGGTGCTTCTCCAAGACGAAAACAGAAATAGGATGTACCTGATTAGCACCACATCGGAGAAGCTAAATTCTTTCTAATCAATAAGAAAGGGGTGCTGATGTCTTTGAGTCCCTGGGGAGAAGGGACTGAAAAGAGATCATGCTCCCTCCTACCTCCCTTCACGTTTACATTTCTTTAGTGCTCCATTACAAAAAGTAATGTTGCGTGAACAAATGCAACCCTGGCAAACGAGCAGTAACTGTCCCTTGCATTGCTATTACTGAACCGTATCGATAGGCAGTTTAATCTTTGATGGAAAGCAGTTGTTCAGTCCTTTCTGCTACACTGACCCACAGTATAGCATTACTTGGAAGAATTCATTCCTGTGTTTTTGTAACACCATAATTACGTAACATTGGAAATTCACTGCAAATTCAGTGCTGATGTGAACATGAAGTCTTGGAATGCCAAGAATGTGGAGGTTTTATGTTTAAAAAATAAAAATAAATATTCATGGTTCAACATACAAAATCTAAAAACATAGAAAAGGATGCACTTCCATCCCTTTTAGAACACTTTCCCCTGCACTAGACAAAAAATAGCTCTGTTTAAAAGCATTATTTTGGGAAATTCAAATTTTCTGACTCTAGTACTAGTGTCCTGGCAACACTGTGTCAGTAAAATAACACAACACTGAAATGCTTTTGTCTTTAAGATAAAACTATCTGCATAGCTCTGCTCTCTGCCATATGTTTTTATTCACCACTTCTGAAGCCAGCAAGTACTTCTTAGGAAACATATTCTTGGGAAGGAACTAGTACTAGCTCCTCCTCCACACAATGGCTTCTGCCTTGACATGCTTCACTGTCCAGTACCCTTCTGCAGCATCGACTCCCTTATGGGCATGTGCATGTTTTCCCCTCATCCCCCGCCTGGTTTATGCTCCTGCTTCAGTTCCTGTTCTTTGATCAGCTGTCCTTATTCAAACTCAAATTGTGAGACAGCTATCACTAAACTCACAATGTGGAAAGCATGTTTGGGTTTCCTTCTGACCCTGAAAATGTAACAAATTTACCTGCTTTATTTCCTGTAGAAATATTTTCCAATATATGATTCAAATAGTGCAACAAATGTCCATCAGTAAGACAACAGCAACCAAACAAGAAAAACACAGATCTTAGGCTTAATAAGATCCCTTTCTGTTCTTCGTATGCCATTTCAGTCCTGTCATATCCCAATTCCTGAGCTGTCAGCTATATTCAGCGGTGGAGTATGCGATAGATTTGTTTGCAAATAGGAGCTGGTTAACATTTTCAGAAGCGGAATATTTCAGGCATTATAAATCTCATTTGCCTGTTTCTTTTCAGAAAACTATAAAGACATGGCAAACAGCCACACCATGAGTAAAGCTCCATATTGTTGTTTTAACTGGATCAAAGGAATGTGTCACAAACAGGTTTGAAAAAAGTACACACTCTTGTTTGCACACCTATGTAAATCCTTTTCTAGTGGTCTAAATAGCAATGGTCACCTCAGCAAACATTTGGAGGCAGCTAAATTTATGATAGATGCACACATACTTAAAGTTAAATCACTTCTTGATATAGAAGAATCAAAAGAATCATCATCATATACCCACAATCATACTGCATTTCCCTCCTCATCTAATTGTTTATTAGCAATACATTTCATTGTGGAAACTGATCTTACCAGGGCTCTGAATAGCATATGTGCTATTGTATGTAGCATGTGTATTAGCAGATGAAATTCTCTTTTTTTTTTTAATGGCTAATGCTATTACACTAGTTGTTACTCTTCCACCGCATTAAAAACAGCTTTCATGATAGGACGCACAGAAAAGAAGGAAGTGGGAATAGGCATTTGTAGACAACATACAGGGAGATTTAGAAATCATTAGTATGTTGATATTCTCCTAATGTAAGAGCAACAAAACCCAAGATTGATTTTCTGCTCATAATATTTGACCAGATAATTTATGTAGGCCCTTCCAATCCATTCCTGTAGATTCTCTACCTTGACTATAATACTAATCATTTCCCTATGTGCACTGAAAGTGAAATACCTCTAAGAACGCTTTGTCTGATCATCCTCTTCCCACCACAAAAACCCCCGAAAACAGTCTTTGCTGAAAGCCATTCCTCAGCTTTGGTCTTGAAGCTGTGACCTACACTACGAAGGCAGCCAAAGGGAGACCCAGTTTAGTTTCCTTCCCAAGCTTGTAAAAACTCCGGGACAAGCAACCCAGTCTGCTCAGTTATATATGATACCTTCCCAAAAATTCAACCAGCTCTTAAGATTGAGAAACCAGATGCAACCCCCACCATACAGTTAGAGCCAGCCACGTACACTCAGGTTCATATCTCTGTTAGCTTTCCAGTAAAATCACAGAGGAAGAAGAACAAGATTAAGACGTTGCTTTGAATTGTACCCTGACTTGTTTTATGAATAAACTCTATAAATATCATTAAGTAATAACACTATATGCCTTAGAAAGACTGATATTGATGTATAGACGCACTTATATTTCAACATTAAATGTTACTTTGTGGTGACAAAGGAGTCTAAACTCCACAGAGCCAATCTAATAAATGCCATTATATTTATTATTTGAGTATGTGTACTCAAGGGCATGCTCTTTTCCTCATACACACGGATCCATACACAGAAATTAAACCACTTCAGTGATACAACTACAACATTCTCTGCCTTTCATGGGACTCATGGTTCAAAGTGTGAAAAAGCAATCCATATGTCTCTCACCAGGATTTTCCTTACCAAGCAGTGAGTAATGGAATGAATGGTCTACAGTTCCTATTAGTGGGAAAGGGGGGGAGGGGGGGGAAGGAAAGAAAATGGCAGCAGTTGGGGAAGGGGACGTATGGGGAAGCTGGTAGCAGCTTTGTCCTTGTAGGTCTGAGGGAGACAAGGAAGGTTCTGTCCCAGCTTCTGTCATACTGCTGTTCTCACCTAGCTGGGGTGGAGAATTTGCCCGTCTATGTTTAGTTTACATGGGATGTGAGCTGTCATTTTTAGTGAGCAAGGCCCCATTTGTTAAAATAATCTATTTCCACTTGGTTAGGGAACATTCTGCAGACATGTTATGTGTACTCTGGAAAGAGAACAAAATATAATGATGAGTATTGAAAATAGTAAACAAACTTCCTGAAGGGAGACATTTGGTTTTAATGGATGAAAACAAGTTTATTATTATTATTTAAAAAATGTATTGCAAATACTGTAAGGAATGTAAAAACAAAATGTAACCTAGCACGTAGATTGCCTGACTAAAACACTTGCAGGTGGTTATGGGATTGGTACACCACATAATCCTTACATGTTTTTGAGGTGTACAGGAGAGTTTAGCAAATATGAGGTACATTTTGTGTCTGTCGTTATGTTGTTAGGACATATTTGTTTCTCTTATTGCTAACCGCCAGGCTGAGACAAATACTCCAAATTAATCTGCAGAAAACGGACGGGAAAGCAGCAACTTTAGTCCATCTGCAGACACTAGTACTGGAAGCAAAGGAGCCATTTGAATAAAAAATGTTTTTCTTCATGATGCTGTTAATGTCTATACACTTATATTTAGCATTCTAAATATTGTACCAACAGTTTAGATAACTGGAAACAAAACAGCTTTTGTCTTAGATGCGTTTGATCACATTAAAGTGTTACAGAGTCCACACTAAACAGCACTGGCTGCAGGGGTTTGTTCAATGAAGAACAACACATGGCTAATCCTGCCACGTCCACCCTAGACCAAAGGAGACTTGTCTCTGAGCAGCTGGTAGCACGCACTGCGTAGGTACAGACTGTCTCCACTCATTTTAGAGCAACAGTGCTTCATGTTCTGAACCTAGTGAGTTGAGAAGGAGAAAAGCTGGTAGTGGGCTTGGAGCGTAACTAGAAGACATCCAAAGATACTATGATCATGAGAAAACTGGTATTTGTGATTTAGAAAGTTATTTTCTTCTAATATGAGGCAACATTTTAACATCAAGCCATTCTACTACTTTAGTAACTTGTTATTATGTTTTTTCTTTCAAGAGGACCATGTTAACACCAGAGCCTTGGGTAACTGACAGCTCTGAGAATTACTGTCCTCTTTACCTATTTACATTTCTTTTGTAATTAAAAGCAACATTTCTTTTGTTTTACTGAACTGGTATATATTATTGCTGTCCTCTCCTGCAAGCTGGCATAAGTCACAACAGGAGTAGTTTCATCTGCATGGCATATGAAATCATTGCTATCTGGACAGCTTGGGCTACGAAGTCCAATGAGGTCAATGAAAAGACTTATTTCAGAGGTCTCTGGATGAGGGACAGAGCCTCCAAATTTAACTGGCTGAGATGTAAAGTACTTGGTATCTTTTGATATGGGACATACTTCATAAATGCACATTAATGTAAAGAACTATCATCCTGTTTTAGCGACATCACCACATACACTTAAGGTTTCTTAAGTAGTCCAGTTCCTCCTGTACGCTCCAGTAGTGTTTGAAGAGCTCACACTGCTCAAGGAATACTGGAAATTGCACAGGAGTCTTCCCCAGAAGTTTTTGCAAATGGATTAGCTGCCTAGCTGATGAAAGAATGTCACAAGCAACTGCAGCCACTCATGACTGAAATAACTCATGTTTCAGTTACGGAAGATATATTCCTTTCTTCCCCAGGGCATGCAGTATTTGGACCAACACTTGAAAAATCCTCAGATAGGAAAATTCTGTCTTAGCATTACCCTGTATATCAAATCTGAACAGGTCTGAAATGGCAGCCAGAGAGCAATATAACTCATTCAGCTGAAGCCAACACCCTTGATCCATCACATTTGGGATCAAGGCCAGCACAGAGAACAGGACAAACTTCAGAGAGATTGATGGAAGATCTGCTGTCAGTGAGCAGATATCCATTCTCATCTTCCCGATCTTCTGGCATAATCCAATATCATCTGTCCCAAGGTATGGCAGGGATCCAAACACAACGTGTTGAAATGATTTAAATCATTCCCTCCAAACAACAATAACAGGAAACCGCACATCCATCCCCATACTCTTGATTTACACCGTCAAAAAGACCTGTTTTCTCTCCAGATATTTTCAACATCGATGTGAACTAAGAAAATGACATAGATGTGTCAGGAGCATGGAGATGGCATATACATCTGCCTGTATTTCACAGCATTAAACCATGCAGTTGGCACGGATCAGTGATCCTCTGAGTACACAGTTTAGAACTTCTGCGATATCTCATCACCAAACACTTGTACAGCTACATCTATTCATTATATGTTTGTCATCTTCATGTGAGAGAAAACTCTTCCAGCTCCTCCTTAGTTACATGTAATATTTGTACCTCGTCTCCACTTCAACAATGCATAATGCTTTTTAAAAATATTTGTCAGTACAGTACTTCAGCAACATGGATTACAACAAATCCATCGCACCTGTTCTCCACGCTTTACATTGGCTTCCTCCTTGAAATCAAGTGAAGGTCTTTACCTTCAAAACACTCAGTGACCTGTGACAAAGATATTATGAAAGACCACTTACAGAATGGGAGAGGATGCTGATTGACGGCAAATACTCAGGAAGTTTCTGTCATTATACCTTTTAATGCAAAGGTACAGCTTGTTTGTGCTGAAAATGAAGTTTTTTTGGAGGCCAGTCCCAAACTGAGGAATGAACTCCATCAGGAACTATGAGTCATCACAAGCATTTCCACCTCTCTCTCCAAATGCATGACATCTTTCTTGTCCTGACCTTCTCTAACATTCAGCTTATCCATTTTTAAAACGGATTTATTGCTTTCAAAAACAAATTCTACCAAAACCAAACATGGCACTATCCAGTCAATTTTCAGCTCAGGGACAAGATGAGAGAAAGAGCAAAATACACATAATGGACAGAACATTTAACATCTGTCCAGAAAGCAGTGCAAATTATATAGAAATGAAGGCAGCATTGAGATCTTTTGTAAAAGAAATATGTTAAGATCTTCCTTCTGTTGTAACACATCTAAAGCTTATGTTATGCTTAACTCCTAAGTGCCAGGCATTGCTGTATCCTGCTCTCCTTTATCTCACTGATATATATTTTACTCACTACCCAAGGTATAAGCCTGAAAGACAGTAATTATTTTAAAAGTATTACCCTCACTTTGTGGCAAAATTTTATTTTTATTTATTTATTGAAACTGAGCCCTGGCTTTTGCATCTGCTGCATAACCTACCAAAACATGTTTTTCACAGAAATAAAATTATTATTTTGTGTCTTCAATTTGATTTTATATTTCAACAAATCTGTTTATTTGTTTTTAAACATTCCAACACGATGATCATAAAATAGAAAACTTTATTTCCCTCCTAAGAAAATGTCGCTCTCCATAAATACTAGCCAGAACTTACCACTGAATGTCTCATTATTTTTCATAACAGTTCCAGTAGAGGTTTCTGAGTTATCATTATTTTATTAACACAAATAAACAAAAATAATTTTAAAGAATAAAACACACAATGGCACATCGTGACATAGTGTGGCTAATTAGACTGCCAGAATCACTACTTGAGTGGACCATTTCCATAACCTAACTTTTCATTGTATGTCTCAGTTAAACAAAGGCAAAGTGTACAAATGGATTACAAAAACATATAACTACAAAAGAATGGGAATAATAACACAGAGAAAATAATTTATCACTATGCAATGTTACTCATTTTATAAAACCACGTTCTCTCAAAATCCTTATTTCTGTATTTCAAAGCATAAGAGGCTGACTGATAAACAAGGTCTTGTGGAAGAGATGTCAGTACTGTAATGGATAGCTATACCTTAATGCCTGAATTTTATATTGTGTTATGGTTTGAACTTCTTTCTATATTATTATATATTTTTATATATTTAATATATCTTGTACATTTTGAAGAAGAAAATTTACAAGGCAGAAAAGTAGTGGCAAGCAGAAGAAGTATGTCTATCAAGGCCCCAATCAGATATTAACGCAAAACTAAGAAAGGCTCTGTTAACATCCAGGGGATGCATACACTTCATGCTGTTCTTTTTAATGTGCTCTGCAGACTGCCTGAAGATGACACAAAGGGCTAATTACCTACGTTCAGAGTCATAGAGATCACACTACTTTCTTTAATCTCTAGTGTTTTCTGCCTGAGAAAATGCAGAGAATGAAGACCCTCATGTTTAGGAAATCAAGACCATGTTCCACCAACACAGGTTGCTGCTTAGCACCAGCTGCACACCTGGTGGAGGTTTTTTTGCTTGGGAAGTTGTAATTCAACAGTATGGCAGAATTTTTTTTTTGCTGAAATCAGAGAGATTGATAAGAGAGATAACCTTCAAAATATCAACATACTGTTTTACTGAATTACATTTTCCAACTAATCTTATTAGGGTCAGTCTGAGCTAGCAGTGAAAAACAGAAGTACACATAGACAGCATTATGAAATGGATCACAAAAGTACACCACCAACAACAAATCAAACATATCACAGCCAGGCAAAGAAAACAAAGTGCCTTTATAGGACATTTCCTTATCTTTGAGAAGGTAAATAAAATAGCTTGCCCCTATAGCACTGCCAAAAAATGAACAGCTACATCAGGATAAAACTGTTGGATCAAATTCTTTCCTAAAACATACACATCCAAGTAGAGAATTTTATCATAGATGCTCACACGCTTTAGGAGCTGATCAAAGATTTACCGTCAGTTAACTACTCTGACTTGACACTTCATGGAAACTGCTCTTTTTCTGAGCCGAATAAACTCCTTTATATTGACAGGCATCCTGTATACTTCAGCCTTGGCTAGACTTCATCTTTTAAAAGCATTTGTTCTTTCTGATTTAACCGGGAGCGGAATCCTCCACTAGTGATGGATGATACTGTCTCCACTAAGAACAGTGGGCCATAAAAACGACCTAGCTGCTTGTATTGACATCTCAGAAAGGTTTCAAGGGTGACGTTTAACTACATAAAACTTAACTGCTGCTAAAGAGGAGAGAATACTAGTCATTACATTAGAAGTTTCAGCTGGATATTTCATGTGAAGTCGGTACTGTGATAAACCTAAAACAATCTAAACTCCTGCAACGTGATTTCTCCAGAGGTGAACTTAAGTGTTATGCAAGCTTAACATCCACCTGCTATCTCAGGAAGACACCTTAAGCAGGTATTCCAATGTTAAGTAATTTGCTAACATTTCCAAGGAGAGTAAAATAACCCCCAACCCCCCACTGCCTCAAATGCACATTAGAAAATTGTTAAACAGTATCTTGTGAACCAGATTGCTCTACAGGGGATTTAAACGTACCTTGGGACTATCTACAGGTACAGAATACCTCTGAGCGAACCGAGCGGTCTCAAAAGCTTCAGCTTCCTTTTGCTGTCTGTAAAACTTGTTTCATGAACGCAGCCGAGCACTTGCATCTTTACACAAAGTACAAAAGCAACACAGGAATTTGAAATAGTTTCTCAGACTTAGGGTTACATCTTCTACAGGTGGTTTTCTTTTTGAATCTAAAAACAAGGAACCACTCCTGATGCAGGTGCAGTTTGCTACCTCAAACACACAGAATTTTTCACGGAGTAAACTGTAGCCAAAAACACCGCACAAAGCTCCTGCTGCTAATTACATTTGCACGAAATGAACTGATGGGCTGTATGGACAAAAGTACCGCAACAGACGGTTAATCCACAATGGTGAGACTCCATTTTGTACCGTGCAGGGGAAGCAAGTGGGAGCAATAAACCTGCCCTGTGGGTTTCCCCAGTATTGAGCCTGGTTACATAAAACTGGATCTGTTGTTTACTAACCACAGATGGGGAAAGAATGGGCAAAATTTTGGCTTGACTCTCTGCTACTCGTACAAAATGAAAATAGATTAACCTGAAAGCAGCTGAATCAGTGCAGACCAAGTTTTCAAGAGAAATGCGAAAGCAGGGGAGAGGGGCTCAAGAGGTTTCTGTGCCACTGGACTTCTGCAGCTCTTCCACATACTCTGATCTTTGCGTGATGCCCTGCTTTGCCTGCTCCGTCAGTGAAATTCGTACTAGCTTGGGCACATGGACCTACTTCTGCAAAGCATTAACTGAGCAGCTTTACTCCTACGAATATTTTTATTAACGGCAATGGGATTATTTATGTGAATATTTTCTAACAACAATCCATTAATTGTTTGCTGATGTGCTTATTATCATTTACTAATCAGGCAGAGTCTGTAAACTCCATTTTGAACTCACTTCCGGATTAAAAAAAAAAGCTGAAACCAGCCACCACTCTCTCTACATAGTGCAATCAGGTTTCTATTACCTTATAAGATGGTTCACATTAAAAGAAATGGTTCATGTTCTAAGGGATTACAGGATCATTTTGTAAATTGGATTACAATGGAGAGACTTAACATTCTTGAGTAGTTTCACAAAATATAAAGGGACTATTGTAAGAGCCTATGGGTAAACTGTATGTTTACACAAAACTTCCCTGACCACTCAAAAAAGCACCTTCAACAAAGCGTTAATCAGTGGCTTAAGAAGTATGACCTTTTTTCCATGAGTGTTAACATTAAAATAATAAAATCAAAAATATCATTTATATAATTCTAATACTGAAGTCATTTTCACAATAACATAACTTAATAGTGAAATCTGCTGACACAGACAGTATATTTTTATCTCAGCAATTTAGTCAATACGATCAGTATTTAGCCAATACTTCTCTGGAAGCTTTGGCCCATATTAATGATCTGAGTTGACTTATTCGCATGGAAGAGATCCCATGGGAGAACAGCTCATAAAAAAATCCCATAGTCAAGAATTTATTCAACAGTACACAATCATGGAATGATAAACTGATTAACTTGACAACAACTCCATGAAGATGTCACTTGTACGTTCTCAACAGAATTGCAGCTACATTTGCTCAAGTGTTTAAAAACATGCACTATAGAAAAGTGCACAGCCTTCTTAATGGTCTCAAGATCTCAACCATTTAACCGTTCCTTATAAAAGTTTACCTAATGAATAAAAGAAGGTGCCCAACTGTGTTAGCATTGAAATCTTAACACTCATTTGCCACTAAGGCAAGAGCATCTAAAGAAAAACTTGTTTACTTCTTGACAATGTTGAAAGTAATTTTGAAGTGTTCTGAAAGCTGTTTTTGAATCCAGCCTATTAACTTCCATTAGTAAGCAACAGCTAATGGTAACTAAGCCTTAATATTATCTTTGTTTAGTCCTTCATGCACAAATATTTACTTACTAAATGCTTTTATAGGTCTTTTGTTCTGCTGACTATATATTAGACTGTTAGGATGGAAGATATAATTAGCATTTTAATTACATTAATTTAAAAAAGCCTTAATCGCCTACTTATCTCTTTCTGTTGTGTGAGGGTCAGTAAATAAAATGTTACAATAGGTGGACTTTGACCTTATAGTTCTGAAGCTCTTGAATTTTTTCCTGGTTTGTTACCAAATAGAATTAAGTGAAAAATTTTTAAGGACTTTACCATATGAAACAGAAGATATATGTGCCCAAGCCTTTTGCCCTTTGGAAGCAGTATACAAAACCCAAAACTGACAGAAATTTTCATACCAGTCTTGCAAGGTCCTGATTGCACTCCATTTCTACAGAAGCGCAAGGGATAAGAGAGATTTAAGCACCTGGCTGGACATGTTTCTATGTGACATTAATTGAGAACAGAAGTGCAGATGTTTAAGAGTAAATAAAATATTTTTAATTTAAGGAAAAGCACCAAAATTCTTGAGAGTCAGATTCAGGTAAAATGCAACGGTAAAAATTCTCATCTTTGAAGCTATGATGCAGAAATGGAGCCTATAATGCAGAAATTACTCATGCACATGTTGCATGAAACTCAGTATGTGATATTGTTACACAGTTCAGTTACCACTACAGAACTGAAGCCCCCTGTACCAGATCCAGGCTCTGTTATGATCCTTTGCTGTACTATCCAAATAGTCTCATTCAAGCTTTTATTTTTGCAGGACCTAAGAAGTGCAAAAGTAAGGGGAGTTTAGTTTGGGTTGAGGAATCAAATTCATAATGTCTGTCAATTTAGCAGATTCTCATAATTCTACAAATCAGTCTGTGAAAAGAATTTTAATAAATTTAAAGATGCTTTTGCGACACATAGTGCCTGCTACTCGTACTTACATCAAGTGATAGACTCTGAGAGTCCAAAGTAAAGTACTGTTCAGCAAGGGTATAGATGGAGGAGTTTGATTCTTAGAAATGTTACACAAGATTTGAAAGAAATAATAATTCTTCAGGAATTCAGTTTAGATTTTTAACTTCTGTTGTTGCCTTCTGTTTTATTTCTCTGCCTTTAATACATTTACAATGCAGACATGCTTAGCAGACTTCATTTACTCAGGGATCTAAGATACGTTTTAAAAAGTAAATATGTCGTATTCCAGCGAGGTATATAATAGAACAAGGCAAAACTTTGTATTGTGATAATAGGAAAGTATTATCCATGCAAAGTAATTCCCCTTAGCAGAAGTCTGTCTTAAAGTCTATCCTGCCACATGCTAAGCACACTGAGGCATCCTGCTGCTAGACATAAGAAACTGTATTTACTTTCGGTGCCTGCTGAGCATGAGGTTTCTGAGCAAGAAATGATTACCAAAATTCACCCCTTTGCACAAATCCTTACTGTTACTTATCAACTGTAGTACAAGAGCATCCCTGCAGCACAATGGTCAACTGGAGTCACCTTGTACTGGGTGCTGGATGCATGGACATGCTGGAATAGGAAACAGACTTACACATCTCAATAGTCTTTTTTGTGTTTGTTGCCAGACCATTTATTAGTATCAGAAATAATTTCTACCTCAGCAATATTTAGATTAACATAAATAATTCTTCTTATAAACAACAATGAGCAAAGAAGTTCAACAGCCAAATGAGATGGCAACAAGATCACATATCTTATCAATAAACATTTGTTAAGCTCTCGTCAGAGCTTGCAGAAATAGCAGAAGCATAAAGAATGGAGATAAATCAGCCGGTTCTGCTTGGCTGAAAGAAAGGGAAAGAACAAAGTGCCAAAGGAAAGAATTTCCGTAAGGGAGATAATCTTTCCCTCCACTATCAGTTCTTTGAAAATTACTAGGCAAAACCATTGCAATTACATATCATGTGCTGCTTATTATTATTGTCATTACAACTGTTTACTGAGAGAAGTTATTTACATTGCCTTTTGACTATGAGGATCTTTTCAGCAAGTGGTGTGAATACTAAAGACTGCAAAGAGTGAAACTAGCTTTGTGAAAAGAGCTGTCAAATGGCACAGAGAATACACTGGGGAAATCAGGAAAAAAAATCCCTTTGTATCTTCTTTCAGTTGCAGTACTTTTATGTACGGCTGCAACTTCTTTGAAATACGAAAGGAGAGGGAAGTGTGGTCCTTCAACTACAGAGTTCCCTTTAAAATTTTCTGCATTCAGCCCTTGCTTGTTACACAATCCATCCGGCCTCTCATGAACTCACCATGTGTATCGTATCAGTGTGGTCCTCCTCTCTAACTCTGTTAGGGTAAGCCCTATAATATACCTGTTTGCCCAGCTGTATTCTTTCTAATCTCACAAAATCCCACTTGGCAAACATCAGTGACAGAGAAAATGTAAACCTGTGGCAATCAGGGAAGACTTTAGTTACTGGTTAACCTTCAGCCCTGTATATACAAACACAGCTTGATCTCTGACCATTGTTGAGAACTGGAAGTTTCATGGCATTATTTAACCAACTCTGTTTGCTTTAAAGGATTACTTCATTCCTCCCTCCCTCCCTCCCTCCAGCAGCCATACTCTGCTGAAAGCCTTCCCCATTGCAGCCTGCACGACCTTTCGCCTTACTTAAAATGCAATCCTGCTTGATTCAGCCAGATGCCGTCCGGTGCACAACACATCGCAGGACACAGCTTTGGCTCCACGGCACGAGTTATTTGCATTGCACTATACTACTTAAGTGTTTCTGACCCGAATCCAGGCACCAAACTCGTCGTCACTTAAACTCGGCTGTACAGTTTTATCTTGGCGAGGGACTGATCAGGAAAAATAACCCCACAGCAAGTCTTTCTTTTCTCCCACACTTGAACAAACTTCCAGACAAATGTTGCAATGAACTGTGGGTTTTTACACTTGAAATATTAACTGGTGCCTGAGAGCAGATATTGGACAGGGAGGGGGAGAAAACTGGTTCTAAAAGCCTTTCCCATTTATGTTAATTTCCTGTATTAATTCCTCCCTATTCAGTGAAAAAAACAGAGGCCTCCTTCTCTTTCACAGCGATTAAAGCCACAACTCTTACCAATAGTACCTCAATGGCTATTTCAGATGGCTTAGTCTGTGTGAGGTGCTACACAATTAACCGACCATCGGTTGGACTCAATAACCTTAAGGGTCTTTTCCAACCTAAATGATTCTCTGATTCTATAAGAATATACCTGTTGAAATGTTTAAGCCTAACATCTTATTTTATGCTTCTTTCATCTTATTTCACAGATTTCAATCTCACAGTGATATTATCCTTTATCTTATTTTGCCATGCTCCTTTGAAACCACAAGTGTAAGATTGCAGATAAACTAAGAGTAATGTATTTTGTATAACAAAATCTTTCTATTTGGATAGTGTTTGGCAACATCGCAAAAATATTTTCTTTTAGAAATTGTTTGTTGTATTGATGGCTACAAGGATTTTCCTGCAGCCACAGTGTCTTTTTCACCTAACTTCTTAATTTCACAAACACCATTTGCTCAAGACAACAAAAAGCATCATGTGGCTACTTGAACTTGCATCCTGATTTTGGTTTGGTTTGAAGCATATGATAAACAGGAGACCCTTAAACTAAATCCCTGCTCTAACCTCTGTTGGAGAAATTAGCATTTATAAATATACAGTTTTGCTTACTAGTTTTTGTGGAATCCTAGCTATCTATATAATTATAGTGTATTTCAATATTATTCATTACATCATAAGTTAAATGATAAGCATCAGTGTCACGTTCTTTGGGAATCAGAGTGTATAATATCCATTTAAAAGATCTTTCAGGCATTGGTAACCTTGAATACTTTTTTTCTAAACCCCACAAGTCGTATTGGTGATTTCTACTGAAATTATTTTAAAGCAATACACTTCAAAGGTGTATTTAACATATTTTTCTAATGATGTAAAATGTTTTCCACTTTAAAATGTTTTTACAAGTGGCAATATTCTAACTTTGTAACTGTTCTAATATTATAACCATTTGCTATTAATCATCCTTAATACTGATTTTCTTTTTTCTCCCTCTCCAGCCTCTGAAAATCTGAACTGTACCTTGGGAACTGTAAAAATAGGCGATGGGCCAGTGTAAAACCCTATATTCTGACATATTCCAAATTTGATTTCAATCCAAATCCTACATATGAACATGTTAGTTTTGGCCAATATTTATTAAAAAAAACATGAAATGCACATACAGTGCAGATTTGCAATTGTTAAAATAGCAGGTAGAATCCTGAAGATCTTCTACTCTGACAAAACCACTTTTGATTTTATTGGTGAGTTTTGCCTGATAATGAACACAGGATCTGACCCATCAGTTTGTCATCTGTCAGTTTTAGAGATTCTCCCACTCTAGCCTTGCTAGGAAAGTTTATTTTACTGCACTGAATTAGTAAAAAGCAGGTCTTTTCAATGATTCTAGTTTTCTAGTACAATTCTTTTGCAGCTGTTCAGAGCAACAAGACAGTCAAGTCTGATTAATCAGGGATTTTTTTCCCCCACATAAATTAAATAACAGAAGTTTAAAGCCCCACCTAGAAAGCCTGAAAAACTACATGTAATGCTGGGCTCCTGGGTAAACAGGCAAACTCTCTAGACTCCAGCACAGAGTCCTTTGGGCAAAGAAAGATAGATTAATTGGGGGGGGGGAGGGGAGGTGTGTGTGAAATGAGAGAAACTTAGGATGTTTAGGACTCTTCTTTTGCTCTTACATTACTCAGCAGCAACTGCATTTTATCTGCAAACTTAAATTTTAACAGCATCTGACTAAAATGCCAAGCTGTTACATATCAAAATTCAACAGGGTCTGACCTATACTGTCATTTCTGCTTATTCACCAGTAAATGAAGGCAAGCTTTATCCTCCATAAAGAGTTTCTGTCAATGGGGATCTCTTAACAGAGTTGCAGGCTCCCCAAGGTTCACAAAAAGGTAACCACAGAAAGCTCCTCCTTCTCCAGGCTTTGCAGCGCAGGCCTTATTTAGTAAAGCAACGTAAGAAAGTAATCTGGCTTTACAGGTATATAAAATTTTACAAAGTTACTACTATCCAATGTATATACATACAGTAAAAGCGGGACTGGGACCAATTCTGAGCTTCACACACAAAGCTATTTTGAATTAATACAGCTCATCCTCAGAGATTTTCTTGGTGTATCCGAATAATTTTAAGAACTACAAAAGTAACTTTCAGACCTTCCACATTAAAGAGTTTCTACTCACTCAGCTACAAAACTGACTTTTTTACTTGGAAAAGTCCATGGAACAAGAGGATAATGCAAGAATATTTAGTAACTCTAGAAAATAACAACTTCCTATGTATTTTGTGATATATTTTCCAAAGACTTTGAACCACTAATACGAGCCTTGTGTCCACTGCACCGGGCTGTAAATGGTATCCAGAGACATGGGTTCATTTTCAGTGGAAGACGTAAGTAGAAAGCAATTAGACTGTAGGTTTCAAAAGCTTTGCCTGGCATGTAGAGCACATTGTGGGGATATTTGAGTGACTGACTGGCCTGTGATCACAGTAATGGGGGGAAGGAATAATGTTTTTACGCTGCCCTTAGATTCTGGCACGTCACATTAGAAGAGTCTTTCTGAAGCCAGCCTGCAGCAGAGTCTTTGCAATGATTTCGTCTGAGGGTGCCCAGTGAAGACTTGAAGGGAGATACAAAGTACGTACTGGGATGACAAGGCCAGGTTGGATGGGGCTTTGAGCAACCTGGTCTAGTGGAAGGTGTCCCTGCCCATGGCAGGGGGGCGGGGACTAGACGATCTTTAAGGTCCCTTCCCAAACCCAAACCATTCTGTGATTCTATGATGACAGAGCCTTCTGAAATTGAAAAGTTTCCCAGGATTATTTTATGGTCTCATGGGAAGCTTTTCATTGTCCCACTGAAAATCCTGCCAAGGCTGCCAATATTAAATCATTTTCAAATCCAGTAAACTTTTTTTCTTTTTTATTTTTTTCTTATTGCTGCTGGCTGGATTTTTTTTTTTAAATGCAAAGGATAAAGTATGAGATTATTCCCTTGGGAACTATATTATTATCTGGGATGTTTCATTTTCAGGAAGCTTGACATCTTAGTTTAATCCCAACAACACACAGTATTATCCTTGTATTCATTACACAGAAGTGTGAGAGATTTTAATTTACTTAACATAGGCCATAAAACTATAGAAATATTATTGAAAATGAATAATTATATTACTGTATAGTATATACAAATATTACTGACTATTGAATATTTAATTGAAGACAGTTTATTAATATTGAATATGAACAATAAAATGGGTGTGCCAATCAAAATATAGACAATAAATGAATACTTAAATATTCAAAACATACCCAAAGACTGCGCAAAGACAGTTTCTTCCTAAATGGTTTGACTCACATGCCATAGAAAATATGGAATATATATCTAGCATTAAAAAATATATTTGTAGTTTCGCCTCTGCCTTTTCTGTTATGCATAATTTTGCTTATTGCTCCCTAAATGAGAAAAAATAGTTTACCAAAATAAGAAAAAATGTTTACCAAAATAGTATCTGTGATTTAATCCCACCAAATCATGAAACTATCTTCAGAATACTACCAATTTAAAACACAAATCAGAAAGATGTAGCCCCTTGAAATAAAGTAGCTACCACAAAGAGACAATGACTGATGGACAGCAGTACTTACAACTCTGTGGAGCTCCGAGCCTCATTACAGTATGACACCAAAAACCACTAGTATTTTTCAAAGATGTAGGTAATAAAACTTTGCAGAATGCTTGAAAAGTAACAGAGAACTGGTGCTCTGTTGTTGCTGTTAATTCTTGATTTTTTTTTTTAATGTATCTCAAATATTTTTTATTTTACCTAAATGTAATTAGGAGGCTACATGGGAATTTCACAAGGGAGGAAGGCCCTATGCTCCCAGATAAAAGAGCAACAATGTCTTCCAGAGTCTCAAAAGGCAGTGAAATGAAAACACTTTTTCCCCCCTGTTTCAGGGGGTTTGGGAGTGGAGGTGGGGTTTTGTCTGGGTTTTTTTAGAAACCCCTATAGGTCTGAATTCAGTTTCCGAATTTTGGGAGACTGATCCATTCACTGATTACTTGGAATTAACAGTACCACTGACTATTATTAGGAATAATTACCTCTTCTCTGTATAATCTATATTGTCTTTAGCAACCAGCTCTGGTTTATTTGTAAAACTAAGTCTTTATTATGCAACATCCAGCTCAGAATTAATGATCAAGATCCCTCCACCCTTTCAGCCCTTTTATTTTCACTACTGATATAACTCAATCTCTTTTAAATTTCATCTTCATCAAAATTTTCCTACGCTGTAATTCCAGTTTCAGCATGGCCTTTCAGCTACTTGTATGGCCTCTGGACCACAGGAATTTTCAATAATTTTGTTCACATACCAGGCTGATTTTGAAGCTGTCAAGACACCCTGTCTCACAGCACCCAAAGGAGGCCTATTCTGTTTCAGCATGCATGTGTAAATACCCGTAATTAGAATCAAAAGTAGATGTTTCCATACAGTGAGACTGAAACAATGCTAATACACAGACACACGTATTAAGATTGTTACAGAATTATTTCACATATGGTAGCAACTAATTTTTATTATGACCTCGACTATTTTGCCGTATTTTTAAAATACCTGACGGACTTAGTGTACTTTTTACGCTAATATTCTAAGCATTTTTATTTAAAACTAACATTTTTCCTGTGTATGTTGGTTAGAGGTCAGAAAGTATCAGAGGTCTGCTTGGAGTGAATATTTTAATTCTCTTCTACCTCTTTATTTTTAAGGGAAAACAATTTTAATAAGAAAGTTCAGGGGGAAAAATTCTCTTCTCCAAAACAAGCAGAATCAACACTTTTTTTTAATATCCAGTATAGTAAACCCAAAAAAACGGTTTTGCTGGAATGTTTGGACAGACCTCACTCACATCAAAGAACTCTTGGAATTTGTACAACTGTACGACTCCTAACACAAGGCTTCTTGTGGAAAATCAGAGTCATCAGTTTTTACCTATCATAAAAATAGATTGTGTTTGGCTCTGTACATATAGCATCCTGGTTCTGGTCAATGCCACCTTGGTAGCTGTGACTGGGACACATGGGACAATGGTTGAAATTGCTCTGGCAGATGAGCAAAGGGAAGAGTGAGCAATCGGTAAGTGTCATTACAGTATCACATCCCATCACATCACTGCACCCAGTTGTGGGCCCCCCAGTGCAGGAAAGATGATGATAAACTGGAGCAAGCTCAGTGGAGGCCACCACAATGGATAGGGCTGGAGCACTTGCCCTGTGAGGAGAGGCTGAAGGAATTGAGCCTGGAGAAGAGGTGATGTTATAAAACAACGGAAATTGAGTGTATTTGAGTGAATTTACTGAGTAAGGCTAATGGAGTAAAGATTGATGTCGGCTCCAGAAGTTTTCTTCTTTTAAGTACTATGTAGCCCAGTAAATAGTACAGTATACATTTATGACTGGTAAAAAATACGAAGAGCAGGACAGAACCAACAGCACATTTTATACTCATCTTTGAATTCATCACTATTTGGAAATGTAGCTTGAGAGAAATTTGCAGGTCCAGCCACGGCCCACTGAACTTGGTATGAGTGTGTTGATCTGAATACACATGGAACAAGCCATTATTTAAGAAAAAATACGCTGTGCAAAGTACTCTCAGACTTTCATTAAGAATTTAACCCGAACCCACTGTAGTCACTGCAGTCGTCTAAGCTCCCAATCTAAAATACCATATTGTTCAGATAAAATAATGCATTTTCTATTTGCTTACCCTTATGAATGGTGAGAGAGATTTTAATTCTCTTCAACAGAAAAATTAAGAATTTTGTTGGAGGATACGGTGCCATTGTATTGCACTATCAGTTCTACTATTGCCAGACAATTAGAAATTTGACAAGTTTCAAACGATTCAATGCATTCACCTTCAGGAAAATATCTATGCATCATGTCTGATTATTTTTTTAATTGAAAAGCAACAAAGCAAAACAAAGAACCCACGTTGGAGTTTGTCCAACCTCTTTCTCTGTATCTGCCAAGATGGGGCCCACCTTCTCAACCTGACAGAAATATTATTGAAAAATCAGTGCGCCAGAGGCTGTTCAAAATCCTCATGGAATTCTACACCAGATATACTGCTCTATAGTAATAAAAAGTCTGCCACATAGACCACTCCGTATTATGTTAAACACATCTTAGCTGGAACCTTAGATCCTGCATATCTTGATAACACACCCAGAGTACTTTGGATATGTAATTCCTCTTACGACCAAAACCAACAAACATTTAGGCAAGTAGCTGTTAAATAGGACTGGGATAAGGGAAAACTACACCAACAGCTGTCTAGGAAGATTTGCAACATTTCCTTAGAGCAAAAAATATCATCCACTCATCAAGTTATAGAAATATTTGGCAATTCCAGGGTGGATATAAAAGAACTGTTCTTTAATAGATTGGCAACTCTGCTAGCCATCAAAAAATACTAAAGGAAAAAGCATTACCATTTAATGCTGTTTAGTCTGCTCAGATCAGTGTCTGTGTGGGTGGTTCTTGGAATATGTATTTGCAAAAATATGTTTTAGATCAGTTGAGCTATAAGGATATCAATTATATCCTCTTGTGGGTTTTCCACTTTCAATATTCACTCTTGCTCCTTAAAGTTCCGAAGTTCAGTACCTATCAGCTTGATGAAATAGGTTTACGTGGTTAAGGTAATATCTGTCAGATGCCTGCAAAGATGCTGCTGCTCAATCAGACACAGATTCCAATGTCCTCATTCACAACGAATAGGATGTAGCATCTGCAACAGTCAATGGACTGCTTTTGGACTGTGATAGTATTTGGAATGAAAAGCAAAATCATAACTTGGCTTCAAAAAATGACCAAGCTGCAAAATTCTAGTGTGGATACATACTCTGAAGCCCACCATATATTATAAAAGGCCATAGTGCTTGATCATATATTTCTGGTTTGGCTGAAAGTAGCTCAAAACACTAAGTTGAGACAGTCAGAAAACTTTTCTTTAAATTTAAATTTGGTTTGAAGTGTGGTTTTTGGCATGGGCCTATCTGTGGTTCTCTACCCTGATTTTTAGTTCATAAATTGAACTAAACACCTAAACTGAACACCGAACTGCCACATAAGCTAGGTAAGTAAAGAGCATACTAATTACAGAAGCAGCTTGATTTCAAACTACACATAGCCGCCAGCTAAGACCTGGAGCATGAACAGTTTTATACCAAAATGTTAATTTTCAAATGAAGCACAGGGAACCAGAATTTTTTTCCAATCTTCCTACAAAGAAATTAGCATTGTGTGACCTCTTACTTTATAAATTTCCATATATATTTCCTCCATCCCTTGTCACTCCTTTCCACTCCCCCTGTGTGGAATTGCTCTAAATTCCAATGACAGAATCCACATATTGCTCTCCCTTTGTCTTCCTAATTGTTATTATTGCCTTACTGAAAACAATTTAGATTCTGACAGGCTAATAAGCAAAGCGGGTAAGACCTAAATAAAGCTACTCTGCACAACAGGGAAGTTTTTCTTCCTGTTTCCTGATGATTCCTTTTGTGTTAAGACCAATTTAACCTGCAAGATTGTCACTGTGTTTTGCCTCATCTTTTGTTTATTGCATATTGGCTTCCAATTTTGCAGATTAAGTTAATCATGTTGAAAAGCCACCAGGGACATTCTGCTCAAAAATTATGCTTACAAAGGAAGCTACTTGGCAAAATTGACATTCTTTTTCTGTAGAAACTAGCAACTTCAATTTTCATGGAAAAAATCATAACAATGGCTCCCTGACTATCCACAAAGGAAAAGATTTTTCAGCTGCCTACAAAAGCAGAAGGAAACATTGATAGGTGCTTTCCTCACAAATTAAAAAAACAAACCCCACCCCACCTGATTAGGCTAAATTTGATATTTTGATAGAATGTCTTTCCTCAGAAATCTTTGTATTTTTCATTTTGTATCCTAAGTCATGATGGACATTTTCTTTTATAAAGAAATGACCTGTAGTATTTATGTGATGTGAATATATTTCTACTTCTAGCCACCTTTACTCATGATTACTGTCACAGCCATTGCAACTAAAAAGGAAGTCTTAGGCTATAATCAAAATTTCTTACATATGTATCCAGTACAATGTGCCAAAGATCTGTTCATTACCTGTTATGGTTCACAAATTCACCACCCATTATAGGAGAAGCAGCAGAATTCACAGCTCATCTTTTGACACCTCCACCAGGAAATGAAGAGCTGTTTATGTGGTTGGCTTAAAGAGTTCCAGTGCAGTCCCTACTCATGCTGAAACACACTTAGCGTTTAGTTAGTTTTTCATTTTCACACACCAGCACTGTCTTATTATACTTGGGTTGAAAACACTGCATGAAAACCACTGCTCATGTGGAATTAGAAGTGGTCCTGCTCTTCAATTTTGTAAAAACCTTCTATGCGGGGCCAGATCAGCTCTCACAGGATCCTTTTAAAGCTTGTATTTATAGAGCAAAAGTAGCACAAACCTTGATTAGGGTTTTTACCTCTAGGTGCTAGAGGGAAGCATGTCTAGAACTGCATCACAGAGAAATGTCTAATATACTTGTTTTAAGAATCTCTGAAATTGATTAAATATAATTTTGTCTTTGAGACACCCTTTGTAAACTCATTCAGAGGAGTATGAACACTACTCAGTGGGATTCATGAAATTCAATTATTCCTATCTAAATATTCCAGAAATTAGTAAATGGCATAGGGGGAAGTGTAAAATAATAATAGGGTAGGACTCAGTTTGAAGTCTAGATCCAAACTCTTCACACTTCTGGGGAAAGGCACACTCACATCCTAATTCTGTCATTAAACATCTGTGTACCGAAGCAATAATCTAAATATGCAAAGGAATTTAAGCTGTGAATTAGGAACTATGTACAAGTCTTTGCCATTTAGTTCTACCTTTGTAATTAAATAAAAAAACTAGTGGGGCATTGAATTGCCCTCAGTCTCCACAGTGCCAGAATTTTGTGGGTTTTCCTCTACATTTAGTAAAACCTAATGGCTGAACTGGCAGTGGGGTGGAGAGGGAAGGATTGACACAGGGTTATAATATGCCATTCAAAAACAATCTTAGAAAGTCAGAGACAAGGGGAGGACTTAAAACCTCATGCAGGAAGTAGTGAAGTAAATTCCCGGTTATGTTCAGGTGAAACATGAGCTTACGAAACTGATGTGAGCAGGTAATCGGTTTTGTTTCTATTTTATTACACCACCAAATATGCAATTTTTTTCACCACTTTATCATGGTAGTTTTAAAGTGCCAAAATTGTTTTATACCATGTTTCAATCAGTTTAAGCTCTCTAGGATCAAAACTTTTTAATATCTTCACAGTATACTCTTGTGAACCATAAATAGAATAAACTAGCAGATTCATCCAGATGCCATGGCAAGTCCATTTAGTATTGTGTACAGCTTGTTTTTCTTAGACCTGCAAGTCTTGAGATTGCAAGTCTTTGCTTCGAAAAAACATTTCAAATAGTTTTCCCAAATACTCTAATCCTGCTTTTTTATTCTTTATTCATTGTTCCGCCTTGTTTAAGTTATGCACGGTGTAGCAATCAGTAACATACACTTTATACGCTGATTACATTCAAATACTATAACATATGGGTAAATTGTGGAGATGTATGTCCAGTATTGTAGAAGGAATAAACTTGTGCACAGACAAGGCAGATCTTGGAATCAATATAATTAAAGGGTAAATGTCTAACAGCCATAGGCATGCAGTTTGAATTTGAGTGTCCTAGCTATTGCAGCCTGCTCTTACTAAAGAGAAGCCATATGCCTTTAAAACCTCAGTTTTTTTTTTTCCGATCATTGTGAATGGTTTTCTTGAAATATTAATGGAAGTTGCCTTTACCTCATTTCGTTAAAACTGTAAACATCAACATCTCATAGTAGTTTCACTGCTACATGCAACTAATACCCACAAAATTATTGCCATTCTCACCAAGTGTAGTCACAGAAATCCTTTTAATGAGCAGCTTGTACTATGTGTCCATTCAGAATAGTCTGAGGAGTAGAATCACACTCTTCAGAGACTTCCCTACTGCAGTATCCTGTTTACACAATGTACTTTTAATCATTTAAGTACACTGGATTTATTTTCACATTATTCTTTACCATGAAATTTATAGTTTATAAACAACTTTAAACTACATTTGCCCTTGACAAGGTCAAGAAGGGCACGCAAGCCATCAGCCACACCTCCAACTATAAAGTAACTCAGACCTGTCATCTAAGTCAACCAATAAATAATAAAGATTGATGAAAGCAGCTCTTAAACTACTTTCGAAATGCATTCTATTTTCAGAATCACTAATGGCTGGCCATTAAAAAAGAAAACAAAAGGATTTTTTTTTTTTGTTCGAGTTGTGTATTCAGCTGAAATTTAGAATCTGCTTAATACTTTTTTCAAAGGAGAAAAGTCTGCTGCCATGATGGAGCCAACATTGTGATGAGGAGTGCTGTTATATGAAGCTCGCTGAACAGCACTCTGCAGAGCAGTTATAGAAAGTAGGATAATTAATTTGTGTCTTTAGAATATCTGCAGCTTTCTATTTGTCCTTTGTCCTCATGTGCGTGTCAGGAAAAAGCTATCTCACTATAAAATTCTCCGCTATTCCTCCTTCAATTAAAATGAAAACTGCATTGCGGGTTGGAAAACACACAGAAATCCGTAGTAGCTAACTAGTAAAACATGTTCCCAGTTCCCAGGTTTTGATGGGACTTGGAGAAGACTTGGGGTAGAAAGTACGTAGTACTACCAGACTGCTCTATATAAACTATTTAAACCTCAGAGAGAAGGTTTATCCTTCAACACTCCAGGCATGCTCTTACCTATTAATTCAGGCTTTCAGATGGTACAATTGCCACAAACTTCAGTTGTGCACCTTTAACATGGTTGTTCAAGGGCTCTAATGACTCAAAATACGATTAAGCAACACATATTTGTGGATGCAAATAACTGTGTGGAAAACCTACATGCACAGGTGGGTTTTATATGTAAATTTCAGGAGTAAGCAAGTGTAATCAAGGCTGGAATTCAGCTTCATATGCAGCAACTATCTTAATAAATCTGCCCAGTCAAGTTAGGACACAACAACGTAAAATCTGCTATACAATTGGTACAATGATATGGGTCTTTAACTGGGGCATAACACTGTTTTCCATTCGGAGCAAAATCTCCGCTTTTAGCTTTTGTGACTTGCATTACAATGAATCTGAGCAGCTAGGGAAGAAAAAAAAATGAGTGGAAGATCCTGATTGCCCCTTACAGCCCTGGACTAGAATACGAATTATGGCCATAAGGCAGATACACAGTCCGGTTAGCAGACTGGAGAAATATGGGGCCAGAATATTCTTAATGTGATGGATCCTTCAGATGATGAAGCTGCCAAATTCTATCAAATCTCAATAGGATATGTACATACACGAGATTGTTGAACAAAGCTCAATAGCTTTCTCACCAGAATGACAAAAGATATTAATGACCACTAAATTCTAACCACCCTTCACCCCCTAAAAGCATGAAGTTACTAGAATTTTTCAATACATTAACTACGTATCTTTAAACCTAAGTAAACTAACCCCTCCTGACGCTTTCTTAGCAATGGCTGCACCATTCTTGCTGAACATTTTCCAAAACAGTTTAGGCTGAGGCAGATATCCCACATAGAAAACATTAACTGAAATTACTAAAATTTGGCAACATTATAAGCAAGTGAAGATAGCCTATTATAAAGCATTAGGCATCTTTAACGTCAATTATTTCTACCTGTGTCACCTGCACAGTAAGTTAACTTAGGCGTTACCAAATTACAGTGCTCTTTTAATAGAATTTGAAGAAGATGCAGTACAATGAGATTCTTTAAAATGCTCAGAGGAAGATCTTGTTATGAAACACAAGACATAAATCACCATCTTTCGTTATAGCTTTCTGTGCACATTTACAAATTTCAGGTGTCTATCAGATCTAGACCAGGTTCAGAACCAGGACCCAGAAGAATTTTGGGTAGCCCTGTGAGCAGATTTCTCCGATCTTCTCCTAGGTGAAAATCTGATGAAGCAGTCTAACTCAGAGAATCTACACTCATTAGTGTCAAATAATGAGTGCCATTAAAACTGATTTCACTGCAGTTGCAACACTATAGCATTTCATCTTTTACTTATCAGAATAGAGTATTATTATACTGCAAATATTGCTAATAATCATATTTTACTTCTGGGAGACCAGATTGGTGGCCTTCAGTAAAACAGGCCTTTTCGCTTTCCCTTTCTGTATCATTTCCTTTTTCTATCATTTCTGTAATGGTAGTGAGTATTATAATCCACATAAGACCCACATAACTCATTAAAATTCATTTTAAAATATCATATTATATATTGTCATCAGTCTATGAACCGCAGTGCACACACCACTGAAACACAGAGGGAAATAGCCTAAAATTTAATTTCAGGAGTCCCTTGGAGCACCAGGTGGATGTAACATCATACTGCAATTCTAGCTAGTGGCATTCAGCTATACTTTCAAGTAATCTTCAAACCCATTTGTCACTTGACTCTTCCCCAAGTTTTTTTATATATATATATATATATAGTCCATCTATGCGCTGAAGTCTTACCTACATTCATCTCTGAGCAAAAATAACCATGACTTAATATTACCATGATTCATTTCAGTCCTTGAAATGTCACAACTGAAAGGGATCGATCTTTCCAGGCAGGGTAGGAGGTATATTTCCAGCTCTGTTATTTTCCATCATACAGATTCAATGGCAGTAATTCTTTCATGAGAGAAGCAGTGAGCTGAAAATCCTCCTGTGAGCCAGCAGCTGAACTGCATTGGGTCAGCTAGCACAAGAGTACTCATGTGAATCAAACAAATTAACAGCGACAAATAAATTTCACAGGCATTTTTGCATAGCATATTAAGACGCTTCATTATTCATATACAAAACCATACAAACCCAGTTTGGAAATGAGACACGTTGTATATGCCACTTGGATAACTCATCTGTCGGTAAGAGTGCCAAAATTACACAAAAGATTGGTAAACTCAACACACAGTGGACATACTTCAAAAACCCATCACTTGAAATGTGAAGAAAATTTCAGTCAGGCTATCAGTGATTTCAAGGAAGATCATATCTGAGTTCAAATATCCTGCTATGCATCAGAAAGTATTTTTTACTGTTGCTATACTAATTTTTTTCCATGATTGTCTTTTGAATGATAACTTCTTATTCAGTCCTATAGACACATAAGTGTTGTTTTGGATATTCAAGCTAAGAGCCTAAAATTCTAAGATCGCACTTAGTATACCACATGATGGAAGGCGTTCATCCCTAACTGTAGCTCCTAGTGCATGAAAGGGAGGAATTATGAGAGGAAAACAGAAAGAGGTATTATCTGTACACACTAAATAGGCCCAACAAAGAATTCACCTGCTCAGGAAAAAAATGTTTGTATCTCCCCTTCCCTCTGACCATGACAGAATTACTCCCCCAAGGAGAAATTGGAGAATCATTACAGGTTTACAGGAGTAATCCTTAGCCCAATAATAAAGAACTGAACAGAGACTTCACAGGTAAACAGTAGGGCAGGACACAAACAGAAACCTGATTAACAAAATCTTCCCAAAGCAACAAATCATTTGTGTTATACAAAGCAAATTCCCTTATTAGCCACTATGAAAAGCTTGTGCTATGCTAGCCATTTCAAAATTACTACAGCTTTTTGCCCCTCACTCCTCAATCTAACCTGTGCAAGTTTCCTCCAGAGGCAAGATCTCACCGCACCAACCGTGCTTCCTGTCATGCCAGAAGCAAACATAGATGAAGTTAATGTTGACCTAGCGATATTTCCCAGTTAACAATTACTTTTGAGACTACTGATCAATTCAATTTTCAATGAAAGCTCTTACTGACAAACATAGATATAAAGGACAGCTGTGACAGGAATACAAGTGTAGAGATTACTGGCACAACAGAGAAAAAAGATGATGATTGCTTTAAATATTTCCAACTTGTGCTTCTAATGAATTTGATATTTTTGACACTGGTAGACTACTGAGCTTATCTAACAGGTTGTTATTATATTCTTTTTGTTTAGTCTTTTCTTTAATATGTAATGATATGGGGTGTCAACGAGACGCCCTTTGCAAATGCATTTCATTTTCACATGGAAGAAAGCAGGTTTCTTTCTGAAGATGGGAACATTCCTTTCCCCCACCCACCAGTTTGATTTATTACTCCTACTCAAATGTCAGCATTCACTTGTTTCACCTGGTTTCTTTTTTTAGCTATGCAGCAAACCAAATCAGTTCCTTGTCAAATTGCACAGGTTGGCACAGCTGTGCCAGAATTTTACTACAGGTGGGAACTTACGTGATTACAGACATTTTTATCATCTACGCAAACCATGGTTTTCCAAGACAGCAATGAAATACTCTACATGGAGGGAAAATAAAGCACTCATCTTTTTTACACAGAAAAAAAAAAGAAAGATGCATTTAATATTCTGTCCATGCCTGCATCTCTTTTCTTTGGAGAAATCAGGCAACAAGCGCCCCATTTGGGGTTCTCAAGGGACGACACTATAAAGCAGTTGACAGCATACTGCCTTGGGAATCCAAATGACTACGCACTTATGATGTGATTTAACACGCGTGAATTACAATCAAAGAAAACACTGAAAACTATTTCCTGATATTGAAGAAAGGAGTGTATTCATATAGATGCCTTGGATCAGATCTGCAAATAACTCATGGAGTTATGCTAGACAAAGAACAATCTCCCCCATCTCCCCCCTACAGTGTGTATATATATATATATATGACTAAAATTTGAAATAACAGGTTTTCAGAACTGGTCTGACAGAAACTAGCTAGTGCATTTATGTTTGTTCTCCTGTGCAGCCGTATAGCCACGGAGATGGTGGGCGCCGGGCCACACAACCTCCTCTCCCACACTTGCAGATGTCCTCCTTCCACTCTTCAAAAAACATCTCCACCACCTCTGCACTGATCTGCCCACAGAGGCAGAGGTGTCGCTTCGTGCAGTGGTCTGTGCCTGAGCAAACGTCACCAGTATCAGCCACAGAAGTTGGGTCTGGGCAACTCTGATCTGCAGTTCACCAAAAGCCATCTTCACCCCGCACCCACTGTGGTCCAGCTGTGTCATCACTCACTCTGTGCTAATGTTAACTCACTTCTAAAGATATGGAAAAGGAAGATCTGGATTCCCTACTGGCTTTCAGGTTCCAAAAATGAACAGATAGCCATACAGAAAGAAACCAAACATAAAAGCATACTTGAAATGACAGGAAATTTGCTTCAGTACAATTAACAATTTTATAAAAACATATAAACTTTATAAAATCAGAAAATTCACTATAATTTTTACCTGAGACGAGAGATTATCCTTTTAAAACTTGTCTTTCATGTACGTTTGTCCTTCTGATCACAAACAATAACTGTAACCCACCATTCAAATAAAAATAACAAATGGTTATAATCCTCTTCCAAAATTCTAGATAAAAATCAATGCTGGCTTTCAGTAACTAAGGCCCTCTGCAGCTCTTCCTCATGATCAAAAAGTAGAAACTTCTAAATCTCAAAAAAGATTACAGTATTAGAAAAACTTCTTGTACACTCGAACTAGGAAGTGTTAGAGATTTCTTTATTGCATGTGAGTTGTGCTTTTAATTAAAAAAAAAAAAAAAAAGTATTCGGGCAAGTAATCAGACTTCTGGATGCTTCTCCAGAACAAAACTCTAAAATGTTGGGGATTCATTTGTGCATTAGTGGAAAGAAATTATTTTTAAAAATGACTAAAATAACCTCCATTTCTAAAGAAAGCTGTACCATTTGCTCAGTTACCAGTGACGAATGAGCTGTCACTGAAATGTGTAATATACGATCTGCCTCACCGAGCATTTCCCTTTCGTTTGAGAGAGTGCCTAAATAAATGTTGCACTCTACTAAAAGTGCAGGGCCTGCACAGTGTCAAAGTCATGGCTGCAGTGGGCTCCTTCTTGAGGCACTCCAAAGCCGTGGCTCCTCTCCCTCCGCCAACGTTCAGAGTACTTGCGCTTATTAAACACAACGACTTTTCTCAAACTGAAATTACCCAAGCACCTGACGTAAAAGCACTGTAGCATCATCTTAGCTGAAGAAGGAATCTCCCCAGCTCCCAGCAACAGGCTTGCCACCATTAGAATTGCTTCCAATGTGGTCACCTTTGGCAGTAAAGCTTTAAATACCACCGTACGACTAACTTGCTACCATATCGTCAACATGACTGTTCCCATTCCAGCAAGTGTAGGAAACAAAGCGAGCATAAAATACAAGCAAAATGACTCAATAGCTGGTACACTACAGCATTCGACTTTTCAAGTAAATCACTGCGCACCAGCACCTAACACTGAAGGTCAGCTGTTCTGTGGCTTGAGACACCGATCGTCTGTAAAAAGGGAGGCCACAGGAAATACATCGTTAGACTTTTCATTTGCAGTCACGTACAACAGCGGCAGGGAACGGCTGATGATGTATGCTTACTTTCCTTTCCCGTAGATCAGCTGGGAGAAGGGGATTTCTCCTTTGTGCATTGCACAAGTGAGTAGGATTCAAACAAGCTTCAACGAGCGCGCTTCGTGAAATACAACACCAAAACTGAACCAGAATTCAGACCTTCTGGTTGCATCTAGTCAAAATACGATTCAATCAGAGAAACATAATGCTGAGGGCTAAATTCAAGCAGGTACCAAGACTGAGTCCATAAAATAATGAATATGCGTGCAAGTCTGTATTTACATTAGCAAATTTGCATGTGGACAGTAGTGTGCATTTACCAATTATGTTCACACATGACTATCTTTGGCTCCTTTTGAAAAGATACCTATATTTCTCTTGATAAATCCTGGCTAAAGGCCTAGGCCAGTTGGAACTGCTTTTGCCAGAAACTGTGGACATAAAATACTTTCCAGGTGGTACTCAGCTCCTCGCAGAATCAAGCCCCAAAACAGGGAGTTCTTGTTGGAGTTTCTACAGTGAAGCTACTGATGGTTATGATGATCAAATAAGCAGTGCAGCCCAAAGGCTTGTTCACAAGCTTAAAGGAAAAGCACTGTAACTGCAAACTTGCACAGAATAACAGCTTGTTTAGCTTTCAGTAAATGAAGTGTTCTATCTAATAGATTTTTTTTTTCTTCCTCTGATGGCTAAATGCTTCCCGTATTACTAATGTGTGAAATGATCTAGAGTATTAGTGTTTGCATTATGCAGTTACTTGCACAGACCTTGGAAAAACGACGGCTTCTGGCAAAATTTACTGAAGAAAAAAATTTCCAGATAGAGATTTGACTTAAGGCATTACTGTTCAATGAGGAGTGGTTTGGGCAAGATCTTATTTCCACTTTTGCCCTGCAAGAAAATAGGCAATGACTAGTAAATGAGTTGGAAATTATTACTATAATTAACACGTCTTCAAAGCAGCCGTTGGAAATTGTGCATGCGGCAACAAACTAATGAAGCTCCAGTTGCACAAAAACAAAAGGTCACAACAACCTGAGGGAAGCCAGGGTAGAAGCTGTTTTAGAGAACTTTTCCCATATTGAAGGCAGACTCTGAAGAAGATAGTGACAACGCCATCCTGCCCTGCATAGTTTCATTGTCTCGACAGCGAGTCTCCCAGTAACGAATGCCTGGTGCTGTCAGCACACACGGAGGCATTTGGAAGTCCTTGCCGAAAAAAGAAAACAGGAGGTACAGGGGAGGGGGAGTTTAGGATGAAGCCGGAAAAATGCAGCCATCAAAGTATATTGGCGACACGAAGAGAGATTTGTTGGGCCAAATCTTGATTTATTGTGTAAATAATCACTCGGCCAGTGTGCACTAATTACATATGGCATGCACTGAACAATCCGGTATGAATCCTTTCCAAATGGTACAGCTCAGTTCTGCACTTTAGTTTTTCTCTCAAAAGGAAGATTATACTCCTGTGGGTCTCTCAAGAGTGCTTCAATCAAATTGTTCCCTGCCTTCAAATTCTGCCTGCTTTTGCAGAATAAGAGAAAAATATGTTCATACAGATTCTCCCTGTTTACTTTTTTATGAAAATAGGAATCACATTCATATTAAAGGTTTCTAATTGCATTCTTTTTAAATAAGCAGCTAAAAAGAAATAATAGTTGGAAAAGCACAGCACAAGCATATTGTGTACAGGTTTTACACAAGCGCCCACACACATATTTCTGCCATGACACCCACTTTTCCACATCATTCCTAATTTGCAATGTTCTTCTTGCTGGGCCTGACCCAAATCCTCTTGCAATGAACGTAAGTTTTTCAGTTGGTTTCAGATTGCCTGGGATTCAGTTGAGGCATTTGGGCTATAAAGAGCATATCAGGAATGCTGGCTCAGGAGGTGGAGGAGGATGTGAGGGGTATTTTCACAATGTTGATAAACAACCAAGCATACAAATGATAGCCGAAATTTCAAGTTGCATTGACGAGAAAGCAAGAACTGTCCTTCTGACTGTTCTTGGTGTACAAGGTGATAGCTACTTCCAATTAAGCCTTAAATCCTTCTTAGAACAGCCTGAGAATAGAAGTCTGTGCCTATTAAAAATCCAGTTCATTCCATTATTTCAGATTTCCTTACTTCCTTTTTTTTTTGTGATCCCAAAATCCATTCCATCATTCCTGGCAGGTTATTGCTTAGGTTCTGGGGTGAATCCCATTGAGCAACACTGAAATTCTTAAATAAAAGTCCCTGGATACAAAGCAGCAACTTACTCAAAAAGGGTTATTTAGTGTGCACTGCTCACTCATCTCTGTTCTTTCTGCCTTGAAGTGAATATCTGATTGATTTTTTAAATCACCATCATTAGCAGTTAATGGTAATGAACTAAACAGGATTTATCACCCTCCCCATTTTCTGCTTTGAGTACCAAAAGAAAAATTTACATCAACTTCAACTTTGGTCAGGAAATATTGAGGACGCAGAGGAAGCCTACTAACGAGGCTTTCATTTTTGCCTCTTAATCTCTAATATTTGCCATAGTGAAAAAACACCAGGTGTGATTTTGCTTTGATGTGCGTCTTTCTCTTACACCTCTAGTAAGTTATTCCAGTGATCTGAGTATATTCGCAGAGCTACCCTTTACTACCTACTCTGTCCATGAAAGTGAGCCACTTGCATGAAGCTCAAATGGTATAGCACGTACAGCCAATTCCACTGTAACAGATAGCATGCCATCTGTTAACTGCATTTGAAGTCTGCAGTGGGACGTACTATAATCTTTAAAATATCTCTGGGGTTACTTTCACAGGCCTGGAAAGATTAGGGAAACATATTTCTTCCTTTGGAAGTAACACTGCATGTATCTTTCTTTTATGGCAGGGCATGGGGCAAAACAAGGTATACATAAAGCAGTGGATGTTTACAAAACTAACGTCACCTCTTAAATCTTTGTGATGTCTGGGACTGTGAAAAATGCCTAGTTTTCTGACAAACACTTCATATTCAAAATGAAGTAACCATTCAGACAAAAATCAGACTTCAGTAGACAAAATTATACCATCTCTGTAATGCTGGAATTTTGCATTTCCAAATAAGAATATTTATAAAAGCAGAAAGTGCTCGGGACTCAAATGCCAAGCTTTCACTAAACTTTGTGAATAGTTAGGACAACAGTAACTCTTTCTGGGAAAAAACCACACACACACACCCCCTCCAAAAAACAAACAAACCCAAAACAAAATCAAAACCCATCACAGCCTTTGTAAGTTATTTGGTCATTTTACTAGATATTTTATTTTAGGAAAAGATTTAGAGAATATAATTAAATTACTTTGTAAACTCTAGAAAGCAATCAGGAGAAAAAGTCACAGGACTGTATCAAAAACTATTGCCTGATGATTTAGGATAAACTAGCCCTCACAGCAGACTAATTGAAATGATTCATAAGTGAATGTTTGCATTATCTGTTTTCCAAAAAGTTTTCTTCCCCCACTGGTAAATCCAAAGACACCCAGGAAAGCAGATCTCATAAGAAAATCCAACAATACGTACCACCTTTTTTTCCCCTCTTCCTACTTTATATAGCAATTTGCTTGTTTTTGTTGTTTCTTAGGAAATGTGTATTTCCTTTATGTCAGAAATGAACCAGGTCTGACATGTAGATCCCTGATCCCTCCTACTCCCAGCAGCCTCTATAGGTAATAATTAAATGGAAATAGCTTAAGTCTTCCTACATCATGTTCTGCTCTCATACAGCAAAAGGTCCCTATGCTGAAAAGCTTTACTGGAAGAATGAGTCCCCACACAATTTCCTTAGCTAGTCTGCTAAGGGTCCTTTAGCCTCAAACAAGTCAAGAGAGATGACTTTCACGACTGCAATATTAGCACTATAAAAGCAATCCAAGCATGCTCATACTCTTCTCATAACTCATTAATCTGCTTCTCTTTCATTCAGCTTTGTTGAAAGATACAGATTGTATTTTACATCACTTTTTCATAAAATGCCATAATTCAAGGTTGACTGAAGCCCACGCTACAAGTTTTAACTTGGTGTTTCTCAGCTTGGGTCAGTTGAGAAGCATCCACGCATCTGTAACTCCGCTAACTACATGGCTGCTAAAGTAAGGAGGAGTTTGGTTCATGTTGTAACAGATGCCCTTTCAGATGTCCTTTATTCCAGCAGAGAAGTTGAACAGTGCCAGCAGCTTACAGCCGTACTGGGCAATAATGTAATTTGGACTGTTATCTTCCACACTAATTCCACATTTTATGACACTGTCCATTGAAAGCTCTCTAGAACACTACTATGGTATTTAAGAGGCATGAAACATTTTGGTAAGTAACAGTCAGTTCTGTTGAGTAACTATTTAGGAAAAACACCAAAGGTTATCTAGCATTTCAAGAACAAAAATCCGGGGTTGATGGTGTTTACCTTGACAGGAACGGGATATCCATCTAAAAGAATTCCTTACAGGCACAAGCTATGAGCACAGATGACAAAGCTGACTCTCTGATTACCTTATTTTTAACAGGAAGTTTAAGGAAATCATTAACAAGTGATGATGTTATAACAAATGATCACTTTGCTTGAGAAAGCCAGAGATTTTACAATGTGTTTAGAATCTAAGTGGGAAATGCGTCAAAATTATTTTACTCAATCCAACCATGAGATAAGCCACAGAGGGCTGACTTCGTATATTTTATATCTAGTAGCACAGAGTGCATGGGAGAGGAATAGGAGTAGGATTCCTCATCTCCTGTAGCCTGCAGGCTACAGTAACGGCTAGAGTGTTTCTCTATTGTTCCACACCATGAGAAAGACTTCATTTCCATGCTCCAGCTCCTGCAGGTTTGAACAAGTCATGCTTCTGTATCTAAGAGGACGTTTTACCTTAAACCACAGAGTCAAATCTTTAGGTACATTACACTGAGATTTGCAGTTTGTCAACTGAGGATTGATTCATGAATGTCTTCTGATTACAACTTTCTTGTAAACATGAAAAAAAAACACTAGGAAGCCCCATAAGATATTCTTATCTAAAAATCATCTAATTCTACATAAGCATTATTTTCTTTCAGCACTTCTGAGAACAAAAAAAGAAAAAAAAAAAAAGGCAAACCAGTAAGACAATCAGGGTGGGGGGGGAGTGTATCTACTGTTTCAGTATACTTTATTTATAAAGCATTTGTAGCTCAGGTCAAATCAGAGGTGCACATAGAGATCCCTGTGAATCACAGAGAGGCATCTATTTTTAAAGCTGTTGGGGAATACAGAAATATCTTGCATGTTTCCATCTGGAATTGTTTTTAGAAATGCCATCTAGAGGGGCAATGCAGAAACATGCTGCCAAAGAATAAACAGCATCTTTATGTAAGGCAATTAATTCTCCAAATGCAGTCCAATCTGTGAATGGCTGGTAAACAAATGGGGTAACTGCCAGTATAAATATTTATTTGGGAACAGAGGCAGCTTCAAAACAAGCAAAAGTTTGTCTCAAGCAGTTAGTGTGCGCACTCTGCAGAGAAGGAGCATGAATGGCTCTAAGCAAATGCTCAATGGAGCTCTGCATGTGAATTCCAAATACACAGGAACATTTTAAAGACTGTAGCGTTATTAACAGTTCAGCAAATTGATTATCATGACTTTTTTTAATTCCTTCAGTGACATTTAGTATAAGCTGTTATTAAAGCAAATGAAGTCCAGAAAGTTATTTGATCCATGTTACTTATACTAGAAGATCCACTAAATGACATGAAGATAATAGTGCATAGAGAGAATGTAAATGTTAGTCACCCACTAGCAGCTATAGCCATTTGACATTTTACAAATCTCAACTTTTAAAAAAGATTTTATACTAAAAGGGGAAGATCTAAGGAAATAATTAAATATTCTTAGTTTATGGGACAACTTTAGAATGAGCTAACATTTTTTTTAAAAAAAAATCGCTGTAATTTTAAAATTTTAAATTCAAGAAGGAGAACATGATAATGGTACTTCCTCTATCTGTTCAAGTACAATTAAATTGTTTTGATTACAAGTAGTAAATGTAATTACTGGATAGGACATACTAAAATGGTAAAATGTAGCCTTCTGAAAGGACGAAAGCTGGTCTATGAATGTGGATTTTTTTTGTCCATATGGCATATTCTAGATCATCTCACAAGCAAAATGAGATGCACTCCAACTATGGAATAGCAGGGAGCTCTCACTCTAAACGTTACTGAAATTATCCTTTGGCTGAAGCATTAGGAATCACATGGTTTTAAAGCAGAAATTTTCAACTAGCCAGTATTTAGTCCCTGTGGTCAGAGCATGCTGACTGGCTGACAACTGTGACATCCAGTGCACCACTGGATGGTCACGTTTAGTAAGAAGTTATGCCAAGATAGAAAGGCATATCATTAAAGAGCCTGATACTGCAAGGTGCTGAGTCTACTGGGAGTGCAGAACATGCTGTGCCTGCCGCAGTTGAGGTCAAAAACCATAATTATTTCCATAGATACTGAAACACTCTACTGAATCTCATGAACACACAACACTTGCAGAGGAACATGTTTCCTCCACAAAATCTGAATGCAGTATCAGAGTAAATTGCCATTGGAGAGGGATAAAGTTAGCTAGCTCGAAATATGGTACTTCCTTTATTCCCTTCAAGCATTTCAGTCTCTGGCTATGTGACAGGGTATTTTTTCAGTCTGTCTCTTCACAATATTTCATTTCTTATGTAAATGAGATCCAGATGTTATCTGGAATTTACCTACTTCTCACAGTTCTAGTCTCACTTCGAAGCTTTCTGTCTCAGTATATTTGAAAGAGAAGATAATTATCATAGAGGATTACAAAAACTGATGCCCTTTCAAAAGGAATGGGAATTTTGAAACAGGCTTTACTGTGATGAGAGACACTGAAGTAAGGGCCATGTCCATCTGCCATACCTGATGCTATCTGCTATGCCTGATAATTCAGTTATTGGTTTCTGACACAATATACAACCTCTGCTTTCCTACATTAGTATTCTGAATCCTCCAGAAAGGCGACAAAACAGGAACATGCAATGAAATGCATAACATTCAGAGATATCAGGTTCAGTCCCTGTAAGGTTTGTTTTCTAAGAGAATCAAAAACTAAAGGGAGGCTTAATTTTTTCCTCATTGTTTAAATAGCTGAAATTTTACAACAGCCTGTACCTATGAAATTAATGCCCAAGTGGCAAAAGTTTTGCCATTCTCTATAGCAAAAATCTCAAATTGCAATTTGCAGTCACAAAACCCCAAAATGAATACAACAAGAAAAACACAACAAATCCCTCTTCAGAACCAGACAATATTCTGTTGTGGACTGAATCTCACAGTGTTGGTTGTCACTGAACCTGACCTTAAAACGAATCTGCAGCACGTATCTGCATCTCGGCTTGTTACAGCCTGTTTCATTCAATGTACTGACTGCTCCCAAGTGACTGATAAGAGAAAGCGATAGGTGTCCTTGGTAAATACTTGCCAGTGTTTAAGAATCTAAAGGAAAACTCTGGGCTAAAAAAAAGTTCATTAAGTCTCTTTAGCTGTTAGACTCTCTGAGCTGACAAGATATTTCCAATCAGTAAAACTACTGTGATCTTTTAACAGCTGTGAGATGCAACTGTAAACAATTTGAAAAGGAACAAATGCTTTCAGCCCTCAGAAGTTGTGAGCCATTGTGGTGGTTATTTTTAAATGTAAGTCCATGACATTACTTGTTATGAAGAACAAAGGATTTATATGTACTTTGATAGAAAAATCTATCTACTGTCATTTTTAAACAGAACAAAAACCTAGAGGGAGGAAGATTGTGCAGCAATAGCAAACTCCTTCTCACAAACGTAAGGTTACTTCATAATGTTCATAAAATTTCTTGATGAGGGTTAACAAGGAACAACCTCCCAAGCTTAGCAGGAAAACTCTACTGCGTGTTTTTCCTTCAGCAGAATGTCAAGAACATATTGTCCAAAAGCAGAAGTTTAATGACATTTGGTTAAGGAATTTTAGTAACAAAAATGTTTTGAAAGTCAGAGGTTTAAAACACTAAGCAAAATTATCAAAAGTTTATAATAAATGTACTAGAGTAGTCAAAGGTTTGTTCTTATATTATAAAAGCTTTTTCTTTCAAGGTAAAGTATATTTCCTTTTTTTTTAATCTATCTGCTGTTCAGAAAGACACATACACACACCCCACTCCCCACCCCCCCCCATTTTTTAAAAAGTATTCTTGGAAAGTGGGAAAACACTGTCCGTTGTGGAACAGCTTATTCCAGATAGGAATACAGAGAATATTGTTCATGTGTTCCTTGCATTTATCAGTTTTAGACATCCGTTGGGGAGAGCTAGAGAGAAGGAAGGTAATTTTGAAAAAACTAAGAGGGTTTACTTACACACTGCATAATGCACTGTGTTGATTTCTGCTTTGTACTTAAATTACAATGTTATTTTATTCTAAAGCTCTCATTTCAGTGAAATTAGGCATGTTGAAATTCATCATGAATCTGTGGCTATCTAGGAACTAAACAATGAGGTAAATTTCTTTACCTAATCATAGCGTACCTCTGTTATGTTAGAGTGCATAAGGATAAAGATTCCTCCTAGCTGTAGGCTATGTTAATCTAATACTGTTAAATTACTATATAGACAGTCTAATAAAGGAAGTTCTAGCAAAACCACAAATGTTAAATCCTGACCAAGGTCCTGAAGTGGTATGGAAAAGGAAAGCCTTGGTGCTTTCCTCTAGCACAGCACAAAAAGGTATCCAAAATTTCCCCCACAATATTTTAATAAATTACTTCTGTGATGTTCCAGGGAAAAGCACATGGTCAGAGAGGCTTATTATTTCGCCTGCTTCTAAAAAAATAAAAATAAAAATGTATGTTATGTTAATGACTTTGTTTTCTATTATATTGATGTCTCCAAAACCCACCCCGTGCCTAACACAACTCCTTCAGAAGTACCTGAAGGCTGTATTGTTGTTTTTAAAGACGAAATCGGAAACTCCGCATCAAGTAGAGGACATGCCACTACAAAGAGGCTGCTATTTATTGCTGTCTCTGAGAACAGCCACATAAATTTTGCTAGTGTTATATGACAGCAATATTATCACTTAGCTCTATTGCTGGGCAAGCTACAAATCTGAAGTTTTTCAGTCTGGATAATGACTGGTCTCTGAAATAATGAGGAGTAATAGTTTGATGACAACCATTGTGCAAGTTCAAACAGTGAATAGAAACTTGTATGACCCACAAGAGAGGAAGGATCAGACTCACACCTGGTCTCAATATGTTCATGAAGCAGAGATTTGCACTCACTTACAGCAGGTCTAGAGGCTCAATTTGCAAATCCCTCCCCACTGGAAGAAAACTGTGTTTCTTATCTGCCTCTTATAGTATTTTCTCCCTTTAAAACTGGTTCCTAAAATGTAAAAAGAAGTTAAAGCACCATTGCTATTTATTCGAGTCTTCACAGTTCTAAAACAGAAGTCATACCTCCCCCTAGAACAGAGAGTATGGAAATGCAACTGGAAGTGGAATAAAGACGTAAACAAAAAGTGAGCTCAGAAGAGGGATTATGAACTGAATTTAGTGCCCTAGGAAAAAAAACAGCACAGCCAGCCAATGTGCTGTATTGAAATTCCATTAGACTGGGAAGATAGGAGACTAGAGTTCATTTCAGTGTTAATGGAAATTGAAGAGCCAAGTCTATCGGAAGACATAAATTCAACAGTTTTTCTCTCAGCCATATTCCAGTTTGTTAGTATATATCAGAGTTTCTCCTAATAGAGTATGTTTTGCATTCAAATCGGATTGAGGAAGGTAGGGTCTTCCTAATTCAGGATATAGAGCTTCTTTCTCACATTAGAAACGTTCTGTAATCTATCTAATATTTTTACTTCAAACATGACAAAACAAATTGTGGTGAATCTTTCTTTCTATACGTCTTTATGTACTTACTTATATAGGAGTGTTTGTTTGGTAAGTTGTTACTATTACAATTTCTGTCTCCTTTCCTCTGGTGAAGGAGGAACAGGAAAGAGGAAAGAAGGGAACATTTACAAAACCAAACCGCTTTTTAAAATTATTTGGTTTTTAATGTATTTGAGAGAAGTTTAAAAAATTAAATAAAATACAAATCTTCAAATGCTTCCAGAATATTTCTTAAACCTATGTAAAAGCTATTCTCCAGAAGAAATTCACTTCACAGATACAAACCAGATGTACCAGTTACTGAAAAGGCCAAGAAAAAAAATTAATTTTCACACAAATTAATTAAATATATTCCTAACTATTGTAATACACAAAAGTTTTGTCAGATTTGTGTGGTTTAAAATTACCTCTAGTACATGAAAGTATTCATGAAAGGCAAGCTTCATAAGTTTCAAATATATGTGCACCTACATTGTTCTATTAAACTGACCGAAAATATTTATGCCAGTGATGTTTCAGACGGTAACTGCATTGAGATGAATTGATGTATTCCCAATAATTCCTAGTTTCCTGTAGCTTGTCCAAAGTCTGTACTCAGGATTTTAATTTTCAGTCCCTTTGTTGTGGAAGCAAGATATATCAAGTCACACTGAACGCTTACTTGTCAACTACTTCTGAACTTGTTAGCCAGTTCAATCAACTTTGCCAGAAGCACAGTACCTACAAATTCCATGAAAACAGGAAACCAATGATACATTAAAAGGCCATACTATTACCTTTGTACTAACTGGAAAAGGCTGCAGCAAAAACTCACGCCTTATCAGACGATCCACAAAGATCGCCTAAAAGATAATTTTTCCTTGAGCACAAAAATAACACAAAAGTAGTATAGCAATAATGTAAACCTATGTCAGGAAAATAAGCTAACATTCATTTCTTAAGCTGTTTGTAGACAGTGAGTTTCAGTATAACATATTGGTCTCCTGCAAATAATAAATTAACTAAGTCAAAAGGTTTTTGGGGAAAACAGATGCAAAGACTGTATTTAGAAAGGTAACTAATAAACCGATTAAACAGCGCACATTTTGGCATACACCTTGGTAAGGAAGGCCTGCAAAATCTATGCTGTGGGTGTGAAATTTACAGCAAAGGAGAGTGAGGTCTGCGTCTGAGGAATGCTCTATGATAGTGGGCAAGTCCACAACCTATTTAGAATCCAGTTACTTTTAGAAACATGTCCAAAACAGCAATCAAGAGTGATCCACCCCAGAGGAGCTTAACATGTAGGAAAGTGACAGACTAAAATACCACATTGTTGTGGGTGTAGACATTAAGATTTTGCTCGTATTTTATAAATTAATATGACAGGAACAAATAGAACGGACACAACAGTAAATAAAAGAATGAAAAACTTCCATGTGTTGTTAAAATATAGTTGGAGAAAGACGGATTTCTAGGAGGAATCCTGCCCTCCATTCCACAGCAATAACAGAGAAATTTTCTCCCAGTATTTCCTCTTTACATTTTGACAAGTCATTTGTTGATTTTCTAAAAAATGTTTGTCTAACAGCATCATTGGTACTTGGTCCACACCCTAAGACAGTTGTATCCACTTTTTGTTATAGATCCTACCTTGCCCCCCCCATTCTGTCCCCAGAATCTTTAAGAAGAATTTAACCATTCCATTAAAAAAAAAAAAAAAACAAATCAAGCAAACATTTTTCTTTAAATTAGATTTTCTGTTCCACAAAGATATGTTCACAAATTACACAAGTTCAGGTTTAGAGGTGCACAGCCTATACATTTGGACAGCCCTATGTCTACCTTTCTCCTACAGTGTTCAATAAAATAATGACAGTGGTTACACAATGGCCTGACCCAAGTGACTGGGTCAGAACTCAGATCCAGAGCTTTGGGTGCATCTGTAGGGTAGCTCACAGCAACTCTTCCACCTCATGTGCATTCCCACATGGCTCAGAAACAGGAGAAAAATGGTTCTAAAGTTATAATGCAGATATAGCAGCATACATTTTACAGAAACAATTATGAACCGAACATAAGCTCTTCCTGTATATTCCTGTCTAAAACAGGTAACTTAACATGAACGGCTAACTTAACGTCTAAATGTTTACCCAAACTTCATAGTGAGCATGAGGTTTTCTAACAGTTCATTATCATTATATATGGAGTGTCATAACTTTTTTAAAAAATAGCCATCCTAACACAGGAGTCATTTACTACTATCATCCTGAGAGAATAGCATTTAGGTAAATCCTTTCTTGATAGGTTCACTGATCAGGACATTTTTCTGAAACATCCAGAGTGTTTGACTTGCTATAATCTTATGTCATTAAAACAAAGTTTTGTGCCAACTTGAAGAAATTTCTTAAGACTTTCTACTGATTATTCTTAGAGACAATGCCATGTAAAAGTTTATACCTTTTTGAGCCTGTCTTTTTATGATGAAAAATACTCACAGAAAAAGAAAATACTGGGTTTTTTTGTTTGTTTGTTTGAGAGATGGTACAGTTTGCAGTGATTATAAGAGTTCAAAATGGTAATTTAATGCAGAAATTCCTTAAACCATTTTTTTTTGTGCTTTACAGTCTTTTGTTTAGAGAAGCAAAGGTAAAATGGCTCAGTAGCTCAGCAGGTTGGTGCACTTAAGTTAAAATTGTTTTTCCTGGGCCCTATATCAGGGGCAAATAGCATAGAAATTAATAAACACCAGGAAGTAAAACTTCTTGCTATTGATTCACAAGCTACTTATTTGTAGCTTTACTATCCAAGAAAAACAATCAGTGCTACTGTATGCCATGATTTCTGAAACATTTCTCTGTTTTCTTAAGAAAACACAAAGACGTAACTTTTAAATTGAGAAAGTAACTATGTCAGTGTATATTGGCTTTTATTGCAGTAAATAAGAATGGTATATCATTTTTAGTTTGGTTGTATATCACGCAGTGCAGAAGCCATAAACACACTCCTTTTGACTGGAAAGGGCAATGTCTTAAACTGTGGACAAAAATAAATAATTTCATGAGAACTTAATTGCAATGAAACGTAACTATTCCCCATGAAACCCTCTATTTTGCATAGGTTTGGAAAGAAATAAATAAAGAACAAATCAGAATTAGAGAAAAGATTAAAATGTATTTTACCTTAAGCAAAAGCCCAAGAGGAAGTATTCAATAATACGACATGGTAACATAATCTAAAAATACTGATAAACACATAGCAAAACCAAGCCACACACTTTGGCTAACCAGAAGAAACTCTTAGTCTGTACAGATGTTAAGTAGATTTTTCCCATAAAAGGCAAAAGAAATATAACTGAATTTCAGTAACTGTTCTGAATATCCTTCTAGAAAGGTGTTTCTTTTGTAAGACCATAAATTTAGAAAATTAATGGTAACAAGTGACATACTGCCAAGAGAAAACACCCCTAAATCAGCACACCTTCATAATCTGTACCTGACAATCCTGAGAAAGTAAGGTGAGGATCATTTATGTTTACTTTTAGATATTTTGGAATATTTCCAATAGGGAATCTCCAGAAGTTTTGTAAAAACAGAAATTCTGACTTGTTACCAGGTTATTCTAAGCTAGCCGGCCTGTCACTCACCCAGGAAGATCTGATTCCTGAAGGTACTAATATAATGTCACTTGCTCCACACCTTTATCAAGTCTTGGTACATAAACCTTCTTTTGCTTTTTTGAGGAAGATCAATTTGAGCTGAATGCTGAAGAAAATATGTCTTACAATTATATTTGTCATGTCTAGCTTTACCATTGCCTGTCCTCTGGATAAGGGTTACAAAAACAAAAATTGTACTAAAAAGCTCAGTCTTTCTTCCCTGTTTTATCAGTTGATTGGTTGTTCAGTATTTTTTTAAGCACTATTCACTTAAGGAGAAAACAGTAATATGTTCTGACTATAGATTTTCAATCTGAAAAGCATAGAAAACGTGTGGCGACTCAAATGCTTCCTATTTACTCATCTCATTAGAAATCAGCACTGGCCCTGTGAAGGTTGTTTCTATCTGCTACAGTCTTTCATTCCGTCTGGACACATAAGATCTCTGACTTTCTTGTCTCTTTCCCCCCCCCCTAACTCTTTGCTCCCAACTACAAGGTGCCATCCTTATCCTAATGAAGTCAGTGGTAATTTTGTCATTGACCTCAATGGGGTTAGGATTTTCCTCCTCGCATTCCTTTTACAAGGACAATGCAGCCTCCAACCAGAACACCCTCAGTGTTTCCACTATTTCTGACTCACTAATCTTTTTCTCCTTCAATGACAAATAGCAAAGCTTCATTGTATACGGTATCAAAATGGGGGGAGGGGGAAAACCTCCACAAGAGAGAAAGAAAAAGCCACTTCCTGAGGAAACATCGTCTTTATTTTCCTTTCATCTGCGCTCCCTAGAAAACACCATAAAGGCACAATACAATAAAAACCAGAATCACAAAATAAAAGCTCTACAGCGACACCTATTCCTCATATGACTGTAGATGTTAACCACTCACATGGTTGGATACATTACATTATCATGTGAACAGTACATGCTTACTCTTTTCTGAATTCCCAGCTTCAGCTTTGGGGATTTCCATGTTTTATTTTCTATTTTGCTTTCTATTTTACCTTGCCTATTCTGCAATTCTCAGCAAAATTACCATGCATCTAGTATATATGTTTGTTTTCTTGTGGTATTGCTTCCATTATTTGTCTGAAATCATGAATCAACAGACACTGCCTGACAAACTTGTTGAGACAAATGCTGCTTTACAGAGTGCGTTGAACGCAAACATCCCTGTTGTCCCTAATTTACTGTCAAACCAGGGAAAAAAAAAAAGCTCTATTCAAAACCCAAAGATTTACACCATCTTAAATAATACTCTTCTTTTATATATGAAATTACTATAATTTGGAATGTCTATGCATCCAAAAAATCACGTTGAGATGACAAATATCAAGATTTTCCCATTAAGAGTAAAAAGTATTACTTTTACTTGATTCCGTTTCTCATCTGGAGCTGATACGAACAATGTTATGACTTGGTTTGTTGTCTAGTTTCTTGAAAAGCTGTTCTTGTTCTCACTTTAAATGACAAATGAATTTTGGGGAGTTCAGCCTAAACATTACAGGAAGCTGAAAGTCTTGATCAAGCCTTGTATAATATGGATTAAGTTAGCATGAAGGACAGCTTAGTATGAGGTTCCAGGGTAGAAATTTCAATTCACAATGAGAGGATGCACTCTCTATGCCCTATATATGTTCCTTCCACCCTACCTCCAGCTTTCTCTTCCAGTCCTAAGCAGCAGTAGCAATTACAATTATTCCACATTCCTAGACACTGGACAATTTGGCTCATGGTAACAATGTCCTTATTAGAAATTTAATTTGGACCACATTCTCTCAAGATTACGAGCAAGATTTTTAACTACAACAGAAATAAAATGGGCCTCAAAGAGGAGGAAAATATATATATATCAGTTTGCTGTGATGGACCTCATCTGACATACGTGTCTCTGCGTCCTACAAGTAGGTACCAAAGCTCTAAAAAGAAGAAAGATAAAAGGCGAACACCTTCCTCAGCTTTCCTAATGCCAGTTTATACAGCTGTTCATTTAGTTCCTATGAATATTGTTGGGCCTCTTCATTTTCCCCATGCTTTCTCCAGGAAGTTTAGGGATGCATTTGCCCTACTAGAAGCCAAGACAAAGTTAAGTATGCTCACTGTTGTGGACCCAGCCCCACAACAGCTACTTCACTACCACCTGAGAACTCTGGAAGAAGGCTCAACTTCAGCAACTGTTCATCAGAGGAGAGATTTCCATATAAAAAGGGCCTGAAAAAAAGACAGAATTACAATTCCCAATTTGGAAGAGCATTGGATCCTCTTATGCATTTTAATGCCAGCATAGTTCGTTCAGGTCAGAACTTGCTGTAATAAAGATGCCTACTAGCAGCAATATGTTTTATTTTCACATGAGAAGCACTCAGAGGTACAAATTTTTTCTTCTTTTTTTACCCTCCATTTACAACTGTGAACCTTTTTGCTGAATGTTCCGTACAAGCAAGAACAAATGTACCAGTGAGAAAGGATACTTTTCCCTTCAGAGAAGTCGGGGTCAATCTTAACCAGAAAGCTTGTGTGAAACCGTGAAGGCCCCATAACAAGGTCACAGGGGTCTGAGCAAGCCCCTGCTCTTACTGTGACTTACGTTGTTGGAGTATTTGGCCTCCTGAGTCAGTACAATTGGACTCTGAGGTTTCCTGACTAGACCTAGTTTATATGGGAGTAAGTTAAACATTTTTAATCCCTTTATCATAAACAGTCTTTGGAACTAATTGTTCCTGTTTTCCTGAGGGGCTTTCAGCCACTTTAACACAAAATGTTAGTACATGGTATTTTGCACATGAGGAGGTTTAAAACGCACCCCCCAACCTACTGAGAGAGTTACAGCAAAATCTTTTTTTTCTTAATGGCACTGTAACTGCCGTAGAACATATTGTAACTGTCAGTTGCAAACCACTGACACCAGATTTAACCTCCTACACAAATACGCATTGCAACTGCTGTTTCGCCAGACAAAGACATAACTATCCAGCTAGCAAGAGAAAAACATTTAGCCTCTTAATTGCTTTCTGTACAAACTGTATAATTAAAGTTTTGTTCTGTAATTTGGTAATGAAAACAAACAAAACTATTTGTAATCCAAAAAACCAAACAGAATAAAATCAAAGGAGGAATGAAAGAAATAGGGGAAAAAAAAAAAAGAAGGCAGTGTTTTAATGTATTTTTTCATTCATGGTGCTATTCAGCCATAAGCTCTGTTCAGCCTGTTCTGGAAAGAGCGCTCGCAATCAGTATTTTTGTAAGACGCAGCACAAATCTCTAAGGCCATGAAATCTCCCAGTACACTTCAAATTCTCCTTCTCCCCTCACTATAGTCAGTAAGAACACTCAAAACTGGATTCAGGAGCCGAAAGCCAGAGCCACCCTTCAGACATGCAACAAGCTCGTTAAGGTCAGTGGCAGAGCTAACTGAGGTGGGTGGGTGCTGGGGAGCACCCTTGCTAGCAGAGGGCTTGGAGGAGTAACATCACAGCACCCAACACATTTAAAATGGGTGTCTGAAAGGCCCAGTCACGGAGAGAGATGATCTCCCAAGGCCTGCATGGCAGCACAGATGTACCTCAGCCGGCAGCCGCCGGCTACCAGCTCCAACTCACCGCCATTCCCAAAATGAGGTGTTCAGCCCCGCTGCAGTGAAGGCGGCAGTAAGACTACCACTGACTGCCTTGGAAAACCACTTTATTTTTGCCCCCACGGTGAAGTATTCCAGTATACAGCCTACTTAACTATTTCCAGACTGACATGCCTGTTCGATTTTTGGCAATTTCACTGCAAAAACAGAGATTGTATTTAGCTAGCAACACCAGTTGCCAAAGCAGCACGTTAAGCCCCTTTCAGGAGTAGAGAGAGTGAAATGGAGAAATTCACATTACAGTGAGGAGAGAACAAAATGAATTGAACTGAAATGTGTCCGTTTTAAAAATCACCAGTGGGCAATGATCAGTTTTATTGGTATGAAACTGGAACCTTACTTCCAAAGCTGAGTAAGTGCTAAGCACATTTACACAAGTGAAGTGCAACCATATGTGACTTCAAACAAGCTGTGCTGGTTATGAGAGAAAACTTCATACTTTATTGTTTAAAAATATGACTTAATTTTTTTCCCAAGGAAAATTGTTACCCCTGGGGGTGGGGAGGGGAGAGAAGGGACAAGAGGTGATTTTTAAATGGAAACTTTTAGGTTCATTTTGACTACTTATTGTACCTGAATAATAAGAATATGATGAAAATTGTAAAACGAATTGCTTAACTGGCTTTACTGTTCATTATGTGCTTCTCTGCATAACATTTTTTGCAACCATAGTTTAACAGCTGAAAATGTGGCAAATACTATCTTTGTAGAAGGCCTAACACTGGTAAAACTGGAATGGATAAGAATTATATCCTCTGACCATTCTCTTTTTACTTGGATCTTTTTCTCATTAATAACTTGCTTAAGCCTTATTTGTTAAGAAATATAAAATAATGAAAACTTAAAGTACACCATCTTTAAAGATGAGGGTGTAAAGTACACCCCCATAATCCAAGAGGAAGAAGTT
>NW_009188446.1:0-6869 GCF_000690835.1 Fulmarus glacialis | reverse complement strand
ACTATTCTATGATTCTATGATTCTAATTGTGCATGCAGTTTGGAAGGTACTTTACCTATCTAAAACAGGATTTCCAAGAAAGCATTCTCTGTGTGGCTTTGAAAAATAAATCATGTGAAAATGTTACAGTTCTGCCTTTTTTTCTCAGACCATATTATACAGGCTTTTTTTTATATCTACATGATGTATTTTAATGTAGATTATTCTGACTGAATGCTGTACGTCAATAAAACTCTCATTCAGCAAGAAAACCATATGGCTTGTTGTTGCCAACTGATTGTACACTTACAATAATGCTTTCACAAAAGGATTTTAATGTATGTAAAAATTACTTTCCTCTGTTATTTAAGTTGCTAACATCTGTGCACAATTAAACTATTGCATTAATACCTACTGACCAAGCCATTATGTGGCATTTGAGGGTTACAACTGATGTTTAGAATTAATTTTATGATTGATTTTTGGAGAATGTGATCAGTTTCCTTATTAAGGGAATATGGTCATATATCATCAACTGAACTGTCTTCAATTTGGAATTCAGAGCAAATATGATGCTTGGGGTTTCACCGCTGCTCACACTGAGAGTTCTCACTTCCTTTTTTCCAAGGGCATAGTGTTAAATGAAAAAACTTACCAACAGAAATTTCTCATAATATCCTTTACATCTGAGTACATGCTAGTGGTTGGCATTAAACAAATAAACTATTATGATATCTGAGATAGGGGAACTTCAGAAGCACAACATATATCACCATCCACTGTAAATTACAGTCCACCACATACATGTTTTACTTGAGATCGTTTTACATGATATCATGTTTTACACATGAGTCTTCATGATTTTGTTGCACCATGAGGTCATCAAGTATTTAGAAGGTTACAGGGCACATACACTCATGGAACAATAAAAAGTACAGTTCTAATCTGAGAGCTGATCGCTATATATGGTATCAGCTACACTGAAAGCCAGAGATGCTTTTTAACTTTTTATATGGTCTTTTCAAAATTAGGCTGGAAGATCAGTAGAAAAGCATTATTCTGAAATTCCTGAACATAATGTTTGGCATTCCCCTATAGATTGTCAACATCTAAACTCATGGATCTAAAAGCAGGATTCTGATTCAGTTCTTTGACTCTGAAGAATACCCTAGTAACATGTATCTGAAATAGGGCTGTCAAGTAAGACACAGTACCAGTGCCTTTCTGGAACCAAAGGTGGATGTTAGACTGGATGGCATAGGGAACCTCAGATAGCATTAGATGCATATATGCATAAGTGAAGCTCTAGATCTCTTCGCTGTAATGGGAGCATAATAGGAGTATATAGGTCATATATAAATTTGGCACCTAGATATTTTGTCACCTTGGAAAGAGAGACTGAAATTATTAGTTGAGTCTCAAAATGTAAGATAAAAAATCAGATAAAACAAACGGGATAAATGGTCTTTAATACTTGTTCTTCATGTTTTATAAAAAAAGCAAAAAACATCATTTGAATGCCCAATAAAACATACATATACACCTTGCTAACAATATAGTTAATGACTGAAGGAATTTTTAGGGTAAGAGGAGATATGACTTTTGTAGCACTTTCTTCACAGTTAATATAGTCATGCAGAAACAAAATAAAAGAAATGCAGAATTAAAAGAGTCATATGAAAATAGTTACTACTTGAATGCATTTTATTGTACTGGAAATATGAATTTAAAACTATTTGAACTATGACTGAGACACATTTGCAGAAATTTGTTCAGTTGCATGGTCTTCAAGTTGAACTAGGTACATGCTATGGAAATGGTATTAATTTCCTGCTTTCTGCCACATTCTGGAAGCTTGTGTCCCAGAAGCATTTCCCCTGGCACATGGAAGCCTAAAAATCCTACAAGAATGAAGGTAGTATGACGAGCTTGTCTTTTCCTCTGCAATTACCACATAGGCAGGATGTTTGAAGAGGTTTATCGTTAAACCATTATTCCGACTCATATGTACAGGAAATTCCAAGGTAACTGACAGAAATGGCATTATGATTTATATCACTGATAGGCGTAGTATCACTACATTCTATTTCATTTTTTTTTCTTGCTTGTTGTACTAGTCTTCCATGACAATAATTATGAATTCCAACACAGTTCCTATGAATAGTTCTGTACCTTAAGAGCTTCATATACAAAATTCAAATTACAAATTTGTTCCCACAGCTTCCTCATTGTCTTAAATGAGTTTTCTGGAAAGCACTTCAAAGAATAACAGTGCATCTGTTCTGGAACTTAATCCCAAACCAGTTTGAAGGCAATGATAAAATTATTTCTTCATGCACAGATTAAATATAAAGAACAATGTGCTTTATTATGTCTTTCTGGGTCACTTCTCTTTTTTTAAAGTTCTATAAACAAGGAAACAAATTAGCATTTCTTCTCTCTGAATTATCAATACAAATTAACTGTACAAATTAAATCTCCTGACTTTCACCACAAATCAACATACCTTTAATACTGAACAATTAGATACCATGTTTTGATTTTCAAGATGATTGGAAACCTCTATTACAATTGGTTTTCTCATGGATGGAATAAGATTGGGTTGTGTATGAAAAAAATGGATCAAATTAATAAATACTCAAAATTCGCATTGATATTTCCATTTAAAAGTTTGTCTTCACTTAATATTTATAATTTTCTTCAGCATATCACTAGACTAATTGGAAAAGGTACCTAACCATGAATGCTCCTTGTATTGCATCGTGTTATAATTGTTCACTTGTTTTGTCTAATAGCTAATTATGTATTCGTTTGTACTTTCTCTGTTTTGTGCTGTGAAGTTTTCCTTTTGAAACTGTCTGGCTATGTTGTTCATCATCTCAGGAGTTCAGGTAATTTCCTTGACAGAAAGTGGCATAGGAACGTTCTTTTTCATATAGTTAATTCTTCTCTTTGTCCCCGCCCACAGAGCAGGAGGTACTGTTTATAATGTGTCTTGAGAATTATTCTTGGGCCCTGCAGTTCCCAGACTGTGTTTGGATATTGCCTAGGGGATTGCTAGTTGTCATGGACTGAATCTGTGCAAGGGAGCAAGATAACAAATACATTTCACATATGGAAGCCTGTCACTCCTTGAGCCCACATCTTGAGCGTGTGTAGTTTTTAACACAGGTACAGCTACAGGGACAAGTTGCATATATCAGCTGTGTCCTAATTTATTCTGATTAGGTTCAGATGTGCTCAATATATGGTTCATAATCTATATGTTGCCTATATAGCTATTGATGTTCTGTTTTACACTGTGCTCTATTCAAGGGGCAATTTGGGATCAAGCAGTGGTAAAGAAATATTTCCTTGTCTGTAGCAATACCTTTCTTTCAGTCACTACCTTTCTCAGAGGTCTCTTGGCTGTGTCAGAACATGCAGAATGACTGTATGATATGTATGCAGGCAAAATATTCTCTATACAGAGCATCGAAAAATGGTATTTACTGCATGAATAGAATATCTTCCTTTCCTATGCCCGGTAAGTCTCTAGTTAGCATTATAAGCAGTATTGTCCTGGGTACAATAGGACCATTATATGATCAGAGGGGTATCAGGATATATGAACTTTTTTTAATGTTGCAATAGGATAATTAATCTCCCTGAAAAAAATAAAAATCTTGTTATCAATAAGAAGGGAATGATAAAAATACAGAAATTTCTTGTGGAATGTTTAGGTTTCTTGCCTGTGAATCCCCAAAGTATTATTCTAACTCTGACTTTTAAAGTGGTTAGTAGAGTTTTCTGTCTTAACCCTTTACTTTTAAGGGATACATTTTGTGTAAGATAAAAGATAATAAATAATCCAAAAGTTAATTAATAATACGACATCATTTGTGAATGAACTAGTGAGCTAGTTTATTTTAAACAAAACAAAGTGTAATAAATTTGCATTTTAAAGGCCTTCTGTAAGGCCTTTGATATAGTCCCCCATTAAATTGGAGAGGGATGGGTTTGACAGAGGAACTGTTAGATGGATAATGGACTGGCTGGATGGCCACATCCAAAGAGTTACAGTCAACGGTTCAATGTCCAAATGGAAACCAGTAACGAGTGGTGTCCCTCAAGGTTCAATACTGGGACAAATACTATTTAATATCTTCATCAATGACATAGACAGGCATTGAGTGAACCCTCAGCAAGTTTGCAGATGACACCAAGCTGAGCAGTGCAATTGATTTGCTTGAGGGAAGGGATGCCATACAGAGGGACCTTGACAGGCTTGAGGAATGTGTCCATGTGAACCTCACAAAGTTCAAGAAGGCCAAGTGCAACGTCCTGCACCTGGGGCTGGGCAATCCTCAGTATCAATACAGACTGGGGAATGAATGGATTGAAAGCAGCCCTGCGGAGAAGGACTTGGTGGTACTGGCGGAGGAAAAATTAGATACGAGCCAACAATCATTTGACTTAGCCACTGGTTAACATTTGCTGATATTAAATGTAAGGGGAAAGTGTAAATTAATGTTATCATTCATCTTTTATTTATGCTGGTAATGAAAATAGTCTAATGTAGATTAAAAAAAAAATGTTGGGATATAGCACATAAAAAAGCATTTAGGTCGATTAAAGGATCCTAAATTTCCATGGTCTATATTAACTTGTAAGCCTAACTACTATTTTTTTGTGAGGGTTTTTGTTTTTTTTTTTTTTGTCAGCTTAAGAAATTCAAAGGAGACGATGTAGTTCAGTTTCACTCAAGCTTGTTGCATTTAGAGGAGAGATTTGGACCACAGCACAACCTTCCGTCTCCGAAACACCACAGGACTTGGACCCTCGGATGCTGCGGATCCATGGTGGTGACTATTCTTGCAACTCTATCCCGAATGCCTGCTTAATTTCTATCTTTGTTCTAATCTATCCTATCACTAATAAGTTTAGCTTTTGATAATAAAAGTTGTTTAGGACATTTGAAATTGGCAGCATTTGACCTTGTTTGGGTCTTAATCTCACTCCTGGGGTCATATCGAAACCTCCCCCGATATTGGATCGGGACACAAGAAAGATGGAGAAAGACTTTTTTACCAAGACCTGCAGTGACAGGACAAGGGGCAATGGTTTTAAACTGAAAGAGATCCCTATCTTAGGTTGGATATAAGGAAGAAATTTTTTTAGAATGAGGGTGATGAGACCCTGGAACATGTTGCCCAGAGAAGTAGTGGATGCCCCATCACTGGACGTGTTGAAGGTCAGGTTGGATGGGGCTTTGAGTGATGTGATCTAGTGAAAGATGCCCCTACCTGTAACAGAGGGGTTGGACAAGATGGTCTTTAAAAGTCCCTTCCAAGCCAAACCATTCTATGATTCTATGTTTCTAAAGATTACATTTTTCTGAGAAGGCTGTTGTTATTTCTATGATGCAATGATGATTGAGATAGATAACATCCGAGTTTGCAGTAATATACTAAACCCTTCCTTTGTTCTTTCTGTTCTCTTTCACTTTTCTAGATTGTAACAAAAAAACAGTCATAGTAATCACACCAAGTCAATATTAATCAATGAACAAGTACGAAACACGTACAGTTGTTCAAAATGGTTGATTTAAATAATGGTTTTAAGCAGAGCAATATTCATTTAATATGCTTTTCCTCTTTTTCTAAGTATGTAGAATTTCTACAGCACTGATTTAGGACTAAATACTATACATTGTTAAGCTAGTTATATTTAAACTATCAGCTAAATTCTTCAAAACATTATAGTGCCTCACTCTGTTCCCTGGAGGCATTTCACTCTTAAGTTCCCTATACAATTAATGAAGAGAGATAACTATCTCACAGAAAATCGAAAAAACAACTGAATGCTGAAGAGGGAGTCATGATCTTCTGTCTAAAGGGACTGCTAAACACAATAATCTTTCTGACACATTTCTTTGCCCAATTGCCACTGCAATAAGGCCACATCCAGTCATCTGGGAAGGTTTTAGCCAGCTGATCAGGTCTAAATGCAACAAGCTTGAGTGAAACTGAACTACATCGTCTCCTTTGAATTTCTTAAGCTGACAAAAAAAAAAAAAACAAAAACCCTCACAAAAAAATAGTAGTTAGGCTTACAAGTTAATATAGACCATGGAAATTTAGGATCCTTTAATCGACCTAAATGCTTTTTTATGGGCTATATCCCAACATTTTTTTTTTAATCTACATTAGACTATTTTCATTACCAGCATAAATAAAAAATGAATGATAACATTAATTTACACTTTCCCCTTACATTTAATATCAGCAAATGTTAACCAGTGGCTAAGTCAAATCCTGTTCATTCAAACACTGGTCAAAGCAATATATAAAGAATGCTATGAGTAGGAAAATGTTTTTGACTCTCATGGTGCCAACCTGTAAAAATTTAATAATCATTTATGCTGCAGCATGGATCAAGAGATGGAAAGTTGATATTGTGGCATAGGTTAAAAAGGTTGTCATTTCTATTGAAAAAATGTGGCTTGTCTATATTAGCGATACCCTTTACACGCAAAACTAGGTCTAGTGAGTTTCTTTTACACTAACATTTGTATCACTTTATTCTGAGAAATATGAACACAGAATCACAGAATGGTTGAGAATGGAAGGTACCTCTGGAGATCATTTAGTCCAACCCCTCTGCTTGTATCAGCTCAAGCAGGTTGCTCAGGAATCTTTTCAGTCAGGTTTTGAATATCTCCAAGCACAGAGATTCTGCAACCTCTCTGTGCAACCTAGTCTAGTGTTTAACCACCTTCACAATAAAAAAGTGTTTTCTTGTGTTCAGATAGAATTTAATTTGTTTTCATCTGTGCCCCCTGCCTCTTGTCTTGAGCACATTATTGCAAAGAGTCTGGCTCCCTTTTCCCCATTCCGCCCGCTCCCCCC
>NW_009188445.1:15881-16517 GCF_000690835.1 Fulmarus glacialis | reverse complement strand
GGTGGCAGTGGGGCTGAGGCTAGAAGATGCCTTTGGCGATCTTCAGGCCTTTCTGCTTCATCCTGGGCAGGGTGGAGCTGGAGCCGTGCTTGATCTTCACCCCCTTGGAGAAGCCCCGCTTCTTGAGCACAAAGTCGTAATTGGCGGCGGAGTTCATGGCGTAGAAGACGTTGGCGTTGTCAGGGATCTTCAGCTCTGGAAGTGACCAAGGATGGGGGTCAGTTGAGCACCCTTTCCCTGAAAGGGGCCCAGAGTGGGGCTGAGAGTTGTCCCTGGGTGGTGGGACCCCTCTTGCTGTCACCTCCCAGCCCAGCTCCGACCCGGTGCTGCCCAGGCTGCAGGGCTGCGTGGCTGCCCAGAGGCTGCCCAGAGACGCAGCCCCCAGGAAAGCCCCCCACACCCCAGCACACACCTCTTTCCTCCGAGATGATCTGAACGAGCTCATAGTCTTCAGGCCGGTCCCCGTCCAAGTTGTGTTTGGCCATGGCTTTGCGAATAACGACCGGGGTCTTATCCTGGCTTGTCACCTGTGAGCACAGAGCATTATTAACCTGGGGGATGCAAAACGCTGCAAAGCCTCCCACCACCCCAAAATGGGCCATTCCCACATCCGAGCGGGGCAAGCCACCCCTCCCC
>NW_009188445.1:15083-15856 GCF_000690835.1 Fulmarus glacialis | reverse complement strand
TGCTCTTGTACATGTTGCCGTTGTCCACAGCCAGGCTGACACGGATGATGCAGCAGTCATCGACCTGCTGGTTGTAGAGGGGCAGTGAGAGGGAGGAGTAGCTGGAGATGCCGGAGACGGAGCGCTTGTGGGTGCGGGAGGCTGTCACTGGCGTGGAGGAGACAGAAGAGGACGAGGCACTGCTGGAGCCTGAGCCAATGCCCGACGTGTCCAGGGAGGAGAGGGAGGTGGATTCCCAGAACTGGAGGGCAGGGAGGAGAGGGGATGCGGAGGACACAGTGGTTTTAGCTTCTCCATCGGCCACAGACGGGGCGTACCAGCGCTGGGGAAGGGAGGCCAGAGGGATCTCACTGACCTGTGACCCCCGGACCGGTGACAAGGGGGGACCGACACGACTACAGCCACCGGAGGCGTGAGAGCCCTGCCATGCTGCCGGAGCAGCAAAGGGCAGGGGCCTCCCCAGCCCCGGCGGGTCAGAAACAGCCCCCGGGACCCTCACCCACTCCCCCCAGTACCAGCACCGGGGCAGAGGTGGGACAGTCCCCGCACGATGGCCGCACCTGCCTCCGGAGGCCCGGACCCCGCGAGCTGCCCCGTACCTTCTTCTCCTGGCAGTCGGGGGACTCGGGGATGAAGCTGATGTTGATCTCCTCCACATCGGAGCTGCTGGAGCCGGCGGAGGTGACACTCACGGAGTCGGTGGCGTCGCCGCTGCACAGGTACTGCCCGCACTTGAGCTGGGCGAAGGATTTCGAGTGGGAGCTGACGCTGGC
>NW_009188445.1:13611-14990 GCF_000690835.1 Fulmarus glacialis | reverse complement strand
CCACCCCAGCCCAGTGCCCTGCAATCCTTAGCCGGAGTCACCCTGCGCTGGCCCCCGCCTCCACCCCGCATCCCACCGGGGACGAGCAGACTCACTCGCTCCATCGCTTAATGATGCCCGTGTTTTTCTTTGCCTTCAATGTGTTGCTGGCTGACTCTGACAGCGGCTCAATCTCGCACGACAGCCCGTAGCTGGGAGGGGAGAGATGAGGGTTCGAGCTCTCTGTGCTGCCACGGCCGCGGCGAGCACCGTGCCGGCGGGGCGAGGAGGCAGAGCAGGGAGTGGAGCTTGGGGCAGCTGCTGCTCAGCAGCTGGGGACGAGCAGTGGGACCTCTCGATGCCCCGGCGGCAGCATGGCCCCGGACCCCGCTCACACTTACCTCTCGGCCTCGCTGAGCCGCTCCAGGCTGTGGAACCAGTCCACGAACTGGTCCTCCTGCGTGAAGCTGTAGTTGTTGCAGGCCGACTGAAGTAGCTTGATCTGGGCGATGACTTCAAACTCCTGAAGCAAACGGAGCCCGTGAGACCAGATCTGTTTGCCAGCCCCAGCCTCCTCCATGAACAACCCAGCCCCACATCTGGGGACAGATAGGAAGGACCGGAATCCCCCTCCCCAAAAATGAAGAACACGACAGCAAAAAAGGAGAGGGATCCACCCCAAAGTGACTGGCACAGCCTGGGCTTGCACCAAGTCAGCCTCCTCCCTCCAGCCCGCTGTGGGGCTACCAGGGCAAAGCTCTCACCTTCCTCCTCTTCTCAAAGTTGATCAGCCCACCCTGGAAAAAAAAGAAGCTGAATGTCAGTGTGGAATAGGCAGAAAAAAATTGCTCCCATCCCTCCCTGTCCCCCGGTTCACTGCCACTGCAGTGCGGGCATCCCGGTCGGCTGACAGAGGTGGATGCACAGGGTGCAGCGTCGGCTATAGGATGCACAGGGTGCAGTGTCCAATACAGGACGCATGGGGGACCAGCCCTCCATTTATCAGCCCAGGCTCTGTGTGGAGGAAGGAGAGGAAGGGGAGGATAGAGATGGAGGTACATACGTCCAGGAAATCCTTCATGGCGGTGTCGAGCATCACCAGGTCCGTGAGGAAGGTGCCAAGGTAAGGAATGGTGCCCTGCATCACGCCCTACGGGGACAGCAAGGGACAGCGGGGTCAGCAGAGAGCTGGGACCAGCTCCCCAGCTGCCGGGGAGGGGACGGGGGGTGGCCGTGCCAGACTCACCATCTCTCGCTGCTGCTGCTGCCGCTTCTGAGCTCTCTTCGGGTTGATCTCCAAGGTGGCGAATTTGGACGTGCCCTCCTGGATGGTGGGAGAGGTGGGGATCAGTGCGGGTGGGAAACTGCACTAATAGATGAGCTAAAATTCACCCCTGCTT
>NW_009188445.1:8784-13486 GCF_000690835.1 Fulmarus glacialis | reverse complement strand
AGGGATTAGGGGAAGAGGAGGAAATCACAGCTGAGCTTTTTCATGGCTCACAGGGAGGAGAGGTTCAGTGAATAGGAACTGCTGCTCCTATTTCCAGCTCTGTATAAATAGCTCCTCAATGGGATGTTTTGTTCCCTTTTGCGTTTTGTGTCCTCTCAGCCCCCAAACTGGAGCTAGGCTGGGAAGCTGCAGAGAGGCTCCACAGGGAAGAAGGACATTTTTGCTGCAACCTTTCACGAACGCTAAAACCCCACCTGAAATCAAGAGGACTTTCCACCGGGCTGATAAAATGCAGCTGCCTCTGGGGAGAAGCCATCACCGGGTGCACTGGATCCTACCCCACTGCTTATCTCTGCTTGCTGAATTGCTCTACAAGCTTCAGGCAATGATGATTTTTGGGCGGAGAAGCAGAAAGTGCAGCCTGGTCTGAAAACCCTGCCTGCTGCTCAGACTGCACCCATGCCTGCAACTCCGGCAGCTCTGCCAGGGCTTTAGCCTGGTGGCTGGAACACCGTGGAAACTTCTGCCAGCATCAGCCCGAGCTCCCTGCCAGAGACAGGGCGACGCGGGTGCCACTTCGCCATACCTTGATGAGAAGCTCCCGGCTCAGCGAATGGTTGTTCTCGTCGGAGAAGATCTCGGAGAGCTCGTGGAAAGTGCGGAAGCTCTCCCTGCTCAGGGAGAAACATGGGGGGGAAGTCAGCAATGGTGCCACCCTGGGGTCTCCCCCTTGGGCTCTCTTCTGCTCACCCAAAGGACCCCCACAATGCTCACAGCTCTAGGAGGGCCTTGCTGTTTGGGGGCTATTCCACGGTGTTTAGCATGGGAAGGAGGAGGAGGTGATGGTGCTTTTATTTCCTCACCCTCCTTAGGTCCCCGACACCTTACGCTGGTCCCTGGGTTTAGGACACACTCCAAGAGGCAAAGCTGGAGCTGAGATGATCCCATCTACACATTCAAGGGCCACGGCTACAGCACAACCTCCCCCTTGAAACCTCCCCACGGCCGCAGGAGCCCAGCAGGCGCTGCTTACCGTAGGACCTCGTCCCAGGTCTTCTTCAGCCGGTGGACGGCATTGCACTGCAGAGCCGAGAGGATGGCTCGGAGGGAGGAGAAGTTCTTTAGGATGCGGCACTCCTGGGGGCAGACAAGGAGATGACAGGACTCGGCGTTAAAGAAAGCCCAGGGATCTGCTGGGATTCGCACACCGCAAAACCTCAGCCCTTGGGCCAAGGTGGGAGGCGAGCGGGATGGCGAGCTGTCCTACCCGAGCCACTTCGATCCACCGCTCCACCACTTTAGCCCTCTGCTGCGGCTTCAGGGACCGGTCTCCGAGACATGTGGCAATGACACAGTTGGCCACGCTATTGAACTGCGAGACCGTGGCACGGATGGTGGGCGCCAGGTGCTCTTTGCCCTTCTTGTCTCGCTGGGACCAGATGCAGCCCAGGCAGTGGTAAGGCACCACTTTCTTAAACAGCTCCTGGAAGATGAAGGGATGGAGACGGGTCTCTTTGGGGTCCCTGGGAAGGGAACAGGCCAGGAGGAAAAGGTGGAAGGGAAGAGACAGGCCTGTGCCCAGAGCAGCAGGTAGCAGATGGGCAGAGCACCATTGACGGGGCTGTTGAATGAATACTCACAGCATCCATCAGCGTGAACTGTTCGGCCACCATCTCTGGGGAGAAGGAGAGGAAATCTGGCTTCCCGTCCCCGACCCCGTTCTCCTCCACCAGCTGGAAGGTGCAGCCGCCGTGGTCCACAGCTGCAAGAGACAGCGCAAAGCTGAGCACGCAGTGCTGCCGCAAGCCGGGGCCCACGCCGACCCACGCCAGCCCCCCCACATCCCACCTCCCCGGCTCTTAATTCCCATCTGGCTTCACGCCTCGAGAAACGAGGCTCAGATAAAAGGATAGTCATTTTAAACCTGGACGCAAGTGTCTGCAGAGGATTAAAGGCAGATTAGCTAATCCACTTAGAAATCCCACTTCTGGTGCAGTTGGATTAGCTTCCCTGTGTACCTCCATGTAAACGCAGGCAAGGTTTATAGGGGTCCAGCCACGTGGCAAGACACAAGGTTTTGGAGACCCTCAATGCCAACCAGTAGCACTCCCTCCACCTGCAGCCCCAAATGACCCCCCGCAAGCGGGGAAAGGACCTCACCTTCCGCCTCGGACTCGCTCTGCTCTTGCTGCTGGAACTGGGCCAGCAGGATGCGGGCTCGGCGCTCCAGGTCCGAGCCGGGAATGTTGTGGCACACGTAGGAGATGAGCTGCTTGAGGCAGGCAAAGTCCGGGGGCTTGCGGAAGTCCTCTGAGTACTGGTCCAGCCAGGCGCCCAGGATGGAGGAGATGGTGCTGCGGGGAGGGGGGCAACACAGGCACGTCTGCGTGAGAATCGGGTGCCAGGAGAAACCCGTGTACACCCCCACGAGCCCCAGGCACCAGGAGCACCCGTGGGACAACACATGCCTTTGTACGAGAATCAAAGAGCTGTGACTAGAGCCACCCATCTTGTTCACCCACAGCGCAGTCAGACTTACTTCTTCAGCTCCATCCGCTCGTCCACAGCTTGCCTGGCATGGTCCCCGTTCGCCTGCACGTGGAGTTTGCCGTACCTGGTGGGGCACAGCGAGGAGGCAGTGAGCATCCTGGACTCGGCTGTGTCTCAGTGCTGCCTCTTCTCCCTCCACGTCCCCCCCCAGCTCTGCCAGGGGGTCGGGATGAACCTCTCATGCATTGTCCTGCTCCCCCCAGTCTGCCACAGCCCCTGCGTTGTGGGAAGAGGATCCAGCACTGGCCACCTCGCAGCAGGGTACCAGCTGCGAGGGCTCCAGCTCACTGGGAAGTTGTGTCCTCCCTTGTCCTGCCCCAAAACCTTCATGCTGATGGGGTTGGGAGAAGCCCACCAGCCCTCCAAGGCATGGCAGCAAAAGATGCTGGGGGTCTTGGGCTCAGACACCAGCCACCCCCAGCTGTGTTTTGGGGCTCACGGTGGCCTCACCTGTTAAGCAGCAGGTCCAGCACTTGCTTAGTGGTGGCAAAGGCCCGGTAAGTGCACAGGAAGATGGTGACGTAGGTGGAGTCATTGCCCTTGAAGGCTGAGACCAGGTACTCCACCAGCTTCTCCAAGGTCCCAGCTTTTATCGTCCGCACCTTACACGTCTCGTAGAGGTTTAAGGCCGACTCATTCTCAAACTGCCGGGACAAGAGCAGAAGTCAGTGGGCTGGATGAAGACAGATATGTTCAAGCGCAATGCAGAACCACCAGCTTCTCAAGCCGCTTTGGGGTCTAGGCTGGAACCATGGACCCCCTACAGTGCCTGGGGCTCTCGTGACGGGCCTGGGGAAAGGGAAGCCGGGTCTCCTCGGACACCAAATACCAGCAACCCAGCTGAGAAGACTTGAGCATTTGGGAAATCCCAGGAAAGGCCTCAAGGTTGCCAAAATCTAGATGCAAATCAGAGTTGCCCTATTTTGCAAAATGGGGCTTCAGATTTTTTCCCCTATGCCCCTTCCCGTGGGGCAGAGGCCAGCAGGTGCTCCCTTGCCCCCGCTCCCAAATAAAGACATGATTCCCAGATAAGGCTTGGAAGGACTCCCCACGACAGGAGTGTATGGGGGAGCAAGAAGAGGGCAGGACATGGGCTGGTATTGACCCTGCCAAGCCCTGACATCAGGTCACCATGTCTCTGGCAGGGAAACATCTGAAAACACCCTGTGGCAGGAGGCTGGCGGAGCCCCCAGCTTACCCCCAGCCATCGCTGCCCTTTGTTGGCCGTGTGATGGAGCTGCACCTTCCGGAGCGATATGCTGTAGATCACACCATCCTCCAGCTCTTCTCCGATCTCCTGTGTGGAGCTCTGCATGGGAGGACAAGATACACCGTGAGATAAAGAGGGTGAAGCGTGGCAGAGATGCTCTTGCGGGGTCGTACGAGGCATCTCAGCAAGCCAAAGGCAACAGCCGGCAGGCAGCGAGAGTCTCCCTCGCCTGCTCAGAAATGCAAAGCAGGCAACACCAGTCTTCCCGGCCAGCTTAACCCTGGGCCCACTTGAGCCTGCATACAGGCAGAGCCAGGACTTCGGGAAGCTGCTCTCCGTCTGCTCCGTGTCCCCGGCGTCTGCATCTCAGCCCTTCTGCAAACCCAGGCTGCACCAGCACCAGGTGCCAGCAGAGCGGCGACCCCTCGCCAAGCAGCGAGGGGGGTGCTTGGCAGCACCCCTCAGGTACCCAGCCCTGGCTGCTTCCCCCTCCCCAAGTCTTTGCCTTTCCCGTAAGGTGACATTGCCGCCCGGTCGGACTGTAATCTTGGTAATCTGCCCCTGTGGGAACTGAGCACCTTGGCACACCTTTGGTAATAAATAATAACCATGAAACCAAGCCACCCGAGAGCTTTGGCAGCGCTGGCCATGCACACAAGGCAGAAACTCAAGGGGAGAGCTCAAAGCTGGGGGGGAACCCCAGGAGCGGCGCCGGGGTGGGCTCGGGCGCAGCTGGGACAGGTCCCTGCACCCCTGGGGACAGGCACCTCCAGGCCACAGCCTGACCCAGCTATGAGGCTCACATTTCTGCTCTGGGGAGATGAAGACCACCTAAAATTTGGTGAGGAAAGATGGGATGCTTCTCGGGGCAGGTCTCCAGGTACACGCCTGCACCAGCTCCCCGAGCCCCACATGCCAGCGTGGGGATTGGCGGCAGCTCCA